>NC_136902.1:73557684-73854684 GCF_949606895.1 Notothenia rossii
TAAACTACACTAAACTAAACTAGACTGTTGATATAATCAGCTTTAATATGAAAAACCTTGAATTGCAAATTATGAAAAACCCCATTTTGTATTCAATGGATTAAAATGAGTTACCAGTTTGAGGTTGTATTTTCATATGTTTATAAGTAAAGGAAAATAATTAGGGATGTACGATATTGGTTTTTTGAAACCGATACCGATAACGATAACTTCCTGCTTCTCAAGACCGATACAGATTCCCGATAATAATATTATATATATATATATATATATATAATTATCGGACCGATAATTATCGTGCACCACTAAAAATAATCATTCAGCTCCCTTTCTGCTCAAAAGGTTGAATGAAGGTCCCTTCATTGTGAAATGTAATTTTTCTCAGACAAAATACTCTTAGGGTGAAACCGAATTTAAGATTGTGTGTGATATAAAAAGTTGTCCCCCGGTTAAACTTGGTTTTGAAAGCTCCCTTTGAATGTGTAGTTCAAGAACAGGGCAGTGAGGTGTTATCGGTATTTCACTTTTAAGTACAACGCGTTAAATGTGATTAATTGTTAATGTGTTGAGGCTGGTGTTTTTCAGTATTTTCTTTAAAGGGTCTGGGGAGAGTTTTTATCTTTTAAGTTCAGTGAGACTTTGTAGAAACCTCCTAAAAGTTTTTATTTTATTTTAGGTCCTATGTTATTTATTGAACAACTCAAAATTATGGACTCTAGGGTCGCAGCAGGCAAAGGAGACACACATTAAGGGTTTATATACCAAAGTGTTCGATGTTCATGAGAAACAAATTAGTACTACACAAATGTAATTTCAAAGAGACAAGAGGAAGCATTTATTCTGTCTGGCATAAAAAGGGGCTCAGGGGAACTTACATAACATTAAACCAAAGTAAAAACATTAACTTTAAATAGTGTCTCAGTTTAATACACAAAATGACTTAGCTCTGTATCATTTAACAAGACTAAGAGTCCACAGCCATGCTAGAGGCTCTGTGAGGCAATACCTTTCCACAGTGTTGCTTTTAGCAAAGCCTAAAATTTACAATGCTAGCTTGGTGATGTTTACCATTCAAGGATCATTTGTCCTTCTACAACACAGGGCTGCACAACAACATGCAGTTGCAGCCTACGCTACAAAAAACAAAACAGAACAAAAACAGAACCACATTCCTGTAGTGCCTGTAAACAGCAGCAACACAAACAATAGTGAATTCAATGTGAAGTCTCAGATACCATGGACTGCATCTTTCCTTTCAGAAATCTGCATCCTAACCAGTCTATGATCCTAACACAAAGAGCAGCTGAGGCTGATGGGAAATCATTCGTTTTCGGTATTTATTTATAAAACTGGGATATCTCTTTTAACTGGTCTCCCTAAAAACTTTTAAAGAATGAATGAATTCAGAATGCTGCGGCCAGGATTATAACAAACACAAAAAAGGGATCACATTTCCCCTGTACTGGCATCACTGCACTGGTTACCTTGTCTTTCATAGCAGCTTTACATAACCTGGCCCTTACATACATCACTGACTGCCTTTCATTTGTATAACCCTACAAGGACACTCAGATCCTCCAATGCCTTTCTTTAAGTACCAAAAGTATTACACTAGAAATATCGGGAGGCTGCTTTCTGTCTTTATGGCCCTAAACAGTGGAACTGCCTCCCATTGGATCCGAGCACAGCAAACTGATGGAGTTTTAAAAAGTAAATTAAAGACCTGTTTTTTTAATGTTGCTTTTAATTTGGGGTAGTTTTACAGTAGTTGTATCACTGTTCATGTTTTATTGTTTTATGGTCATGTGATATAACGCTTTCTGTTTGTTTAAAACTTGTTTTTTAGTTATGTTCTATGTTCCTCACTCTTTAGTTTGTATCTGTAAAGCACTTTGGGCTGCATCTTGCATGAAAGATGCTATATAAATAAAGTTTGTATATTAATATTAATTAATTAATATTTATATATACATATAGTATTATTTAACCTGATGTTGGCACTAGAAGATTGAACAGGGTCACCAAATTCAACCTGAAGGGACCATGGTTATATTCATAGCAACCCATCCAAGAGTTTGTGATATATTTCAGGTTGGAATGAGGAAGTGCTGGACGCACATGAAGTTAAAGCTTACATTTTGAGATCCAGATGAGTTGTTTGTTAGCAAATACTCCACTTTTAGTCAAAGACATGTCAGGAAGTCACAGGTAACAAACAAGGCAAACATTGTAAATAGTTCATATATTAATGCACGTCACAGTTAAACGTAGTCTACTTTAAATGAATGACAAAAAGACTGGTTATATGTAATGTTATTCAGAA
Source organism: Notothenia rossii (assembly GCF_949606895.1). Classification (NCBI taxonomy): domain Eukaryota; kingdom Metazoa; phylum Chordata; class Actinopteri; order Perciformes; family Nototheniidae; genus Notothenia; species Notothenia rossii. The sequence continues at coordinate 73,560,008 of NC_136902.1, forward strand.
GCAGCAGTAGATTCAACTTGATTTATAGAAAAGCCAATAAGACAAATGAAGGATATGGATTTTGGAATTCAGCACCAATAACATGAGAGCTGAGGAAATCAGACAAGCTCCATGTATTCCTCTTCGACATATTGGAAAACGATTTGTATCAAACTTCTCCTCTCCTGCTTGTTCTCTTCATCCTGACTGTTTACTTCACAGACAACTGTTACTGTTGTCAATGAACTAAAAAAGAAACCCAAATAAGAGAACCCTGAGTATTTAACGGCCTGGTGAGAATTGGGATGTTTTGATGGGCAAGGAAAATGAACAGCACTTGTTTTTTAACCTATTTTGTTGGTGACTGCTGCACCACCACCTCCACATCCTGTCAAACTGGCAGCTCTGGCAGCGCTTAGGCACAAATATGACATTATTTGCACATGGTAAATAAAGAAAAATATCTGGCTATGATTCATAGTTAGTCCCAGCTCTTGTTTACAGATAAGTTGTCACATTAATTTAGCAAATTACGCTCGTGCTTGGGGCTCTGTAAAATGGTTTTACCCTCCCACTTTAATGGGGAAGAGGGGGCTGTAAAAATAATTTACAAAAGATTCTCTCCTCAGCCTTTGAATATGTTGCCTCAGAATCCCCCAGAATCATTGATCTGTCCAAAGGGATTTTTACAGCAAAGGTGCCAATATTTTATTTTTGCAGTATTCAATTAATTGTGAGAAATGTTGACCCAGCTAAAGGCAGCTCCATTACTCTCTCATAACCCTGCTTAGAGGCTTGTATGTAACAGGATATGCTAGCACTTGTCATACTAAGCCCTTGTAATCTTTATGCTTGAATTTGTGAACAGAGGACCACGTCTTTTCCACATACTGTAAATACTGATGGTGTAAAAAGCTGTGTGGCTTGAATTCCCCGGTGTTTTTAAAAATTCCCAAGAGTATAATGCAGCAAGCTGTGATGCTGCAGCACAGATGTAAAGGCGACTAAATATGACTGAATGATAACTAAATGAAAAGTTACGGATTATGGTAAGATCTATATGTAAACCCCCTCCTTCACAGTACATTCTTTCTGCAGACTGCAGGCCATATGCTTCTGTGGCAGTCAGTGAACCATGAAATCACTTGGTTTTCATGAAGCTGATTTGCATTCTCAGGTTAAAGCTCAATGGGGCAGGAGAGCTAGTTGTAAAACCTTCATTTAGTATATCAGACCTGTCATTCCTTATTACGGCTGCACAAAATGATCAACTTGTCACAGTTACTGGAATGACTCCACATGCTAATGGCACGAGACATGCAGACAGCAACACCAAATAACCCTGTTTTTAAACAATAACACAGTGATCTATATTTGTAACCCTCCTCATCATGAGCTGATGTAGCTTAGTTAATGAGGTTTGATATGAATATTCACCCAAGCAAATCCAGAACATAGCTCTGCAAAAACAATCTTAGTTTGAATTGTAGTTGTAGGTTTCGATATGAGCAGCTTGAGCCGTGTGAGTCCTATACCGTTCATAATAATCTCATTTCCTTCTGTGCCTCAAAGCCATATTTAGGCACTGCTTCTGTTTAGCTACATTACTAAGGCCCTTGTAATATTTCTTCCCGTCTATCTGATATGAACAAATCAAACGCCCAAACATTTCCATAAACTGCACCATGCTGTGATGGCACCAAAACCTGTACACACTACACAGTGTTAAAATATCTGCCTGCGGACGGATTACGCACGTTATTGGTGGAACCCAATGCAAAACTACAAAACTCTTTGGGATTAGGGAAATGTGAAATCTAATCCGAGTGAGTTATTTGTTCATAAGGGAAAATATACCTTGATTATTTTAATAAAATAATTTAGGCATTTAAAAGGGGAGGCTCTGAAAGTATCCCCTGGTATAACATACTAAAGAGTAAAACAAAACAATCCCAACTCGGGGTACGCTTGCGAGCATTTTCAGCAGTTTGCTTGATTTACATTGAGATCACTCTGTTGAAATACAGGCGTGTCTTAAAATATTTCTCGATTATTCAGCAATGCATTTCTATAACAATGTTTTCTATCATTGTTTTGTATTAGGAATCAAATTCGATGCAGCAGAACCAGAGATATTGTCAATTTTATTCCACTCACTATTCTTCATTTTCAATGTCAAAACTTGACACCTACTGATGCATCTCAACTGCCAAAAGTTGGTTCAGAGATGTGTCAAAATACTATTTGCTTCATACTCTTGATGATGCTTTATTTTGTAGAACAAATATGTCAACACTTTCAAAAGCAAATGTTATTTAATATTTATTTTGGCTGCGATCTTTGAAAATGATTGATGATAAATGATTCAGCACTTGCCAGTAGCCTTGGATGAATACCATATTATGATGTTTGATGTTTAGTAAGCTATGGACTGCTACAAAGTTTTACAAGATGTTGGCCGGTCAAACATGTCCAGTCATCCAGTCCTTACCCAAATTATTGAAAGGCAACTGGAGCCAACAAGATTTCAAAGACATTTCACAAAGCAGCGTGTGCAAACAACATAATTAGGACTTTATGTGAGCTAAATATGACTATTTCTCATGTGGCTGTCTTTGATTCCAGGGCTTTGGTTCATAATGAAAGATTTTGGCAAACATTGGTTGGATTGACATGAACTATTGTACAAACATTAGGCTGTCCAGATGATGAATCCTGTAGGTTTTGTTGAAGTGGCATCAACGTTTCAACTACACAGTTAAAAATCCCCAAAAACTATAGATCCATTGCCATGTCATTCGGAACACATAGTCATGTTCTAGCTCCAATCTTCAGACCAACATTTAGTTTTCTGCACTACTTTGGTTTATGATTAAATACGTGCAAAACTAATGACATTAAGCCTAAGTTGTGCTTTTTTATTTTCAACGCTCGTTTGTCATAATGTTTAGGTAGCAACCGTGTAAGATGTGTTCACAAACCTTGTGTATTTGATTTTGAATACACACTCATTTGTAGATTAGCAAAGGATCCAGAAGCAAAGTGGTAGGAGGTGAGGAGGTGGACATTGTCCTGCACACTTTATGCTGCTGCACTGATCTTGCACCACCTCTGGTGTGATCCTATTGTAATACGGTCTGTAGTTTGTGTTTAGTTTTCTCCAATGTAAAGGATTAATTTCCTTTTTTGGTATCTCTTCATTGTAAGAGAAATGTGCATCAACTATCACAATGTAAGAAAGCTGCAATAATATAAAACCATTTTTAGACTAAATATGTATCTATGAATATACATTATATTCAATCCCCTTCACCACACTCTATTCAGTGCTGAAGGCCACAACTTTGAACATGAAAGTTGTCATACGTGAATAATTTTAACAAATAACTATTACCTAGGTCAAGAATGAACCTTCAAGCTGCACATGTCTTTGTGAGACTGATAAAAGCTGCCTGTGACTCATGTTTTTGTATCAAATAGTTCATGCATGTTTTATTACAGTTAGAATTTGTTAATGTGTTTAATCATATATCATGTTATATGATTACAATCATGTTGTTCTGTGTTGTACATTTCTAAAAACACAGCTAATGTCCTTATGTTTACCTAACTGAATGAAAGTTTTAATTCATTAATTAATTAAGTAAGTTAATGAAATATGTATATCAGACATATAATGCTAAATAGGATGTAATAAAGTAAAGCATTTCTGTATTTTCTTCTTTTTTTTTTACAATCTATATCAATTCCATATACGGATTTGAGGACCTTAGTGTGTTTGTGATCAAAGCTCAGAGATTTAATTCATCTTTTATGTGTTTGAATATATAATATGAAATCTTGTGCGCCCAATATAAGGACATCCACTAGCCCAAAAAATAAGCAAAACATATTTATCCAAACTACTATTTCACTGTGAAATTGTCCACTGTTGAACATGTTTAAATCGAGGCTGAGTTAACAAGCTCTGTGTAGGGCACAAATAGCCTTCTTCAGGATGTATGATCTACCAGCCTTGTCTGATCTAGTCTAACCATACAACCAGCCTTAATTATCACTGAGAAGGCCGGGCCCTCTCTTGGTAACCTTGTCCTCTGTCAGTGCCCGATTCATGAGTATTGATTGGCTGGGGAACACACATACACCCACCATTCATCTTTACATGACCTTTAATGCCAAAGGTTTGAAGAAGCTAATAAAAAGATAATTATTCAATCAAACTGCTCCGACAAGCAATTTTCCGTTGAAACAGGTTTTGTCTCATTTGAAGTAAAGAGCTCAGCTCGGTTCACACCAGGCCAGTGCGATGGGAGCGCTCATTAGAGTCTGAAGAAGTTTTAGATTAGTGGTAACGGCTCAGAAATAAACAACATGCTCTTCCTTAATAATCACCTGACTTTTGTGTCCCCACTTGACTCTGAGAATGTTGGACCCAGTGATTAAACTTGATAAATTCTATACATTTAAACACATCAAGTCTACACTTAGTGACATATTTTCAATATGTTCACAGTTTCCAGGCACTGCTGTTCATGCAACCCTATTAGGTAGATGTAATTAGGCTTTGACTGTGTCAACACAGCTGCTGAAAAACCATGAATACATCCAGCACTATGATTGATATATTGCCATGCAGCGAATATGATCCTGTGTGTAAATCAAGTCATTAATCAAGGTGTTGACATGAAGAGTACATGACTGTACAACCTGGGGAATAGAGGAATAGTATAATGGCGCCCAGTTTCAGTGATCTGAGGATGAGTTTGACCTCACAGATATGAAAGTTATCAGGCTACTCTACACCTCCAAACTGCCTCGTTGTTTCCTGAACGAGTGGTTGTGTCAGTCCATTGCTGAGTCATGATGACATTGAGAATGTCCTTTAATAAGTGTGTCACTCCTGCGGCTGCTTTAACCCTCAACTGTGATCGCTGCGTTTAAGGAAACAAGGTACTTGTAGACATTTTGTGTTCTAGCCAAAACCTTTACTCCAGTCTCACAATCGGAAATGATTAAAGTCTGTAATAAATACACAAAAACCTCCTCTCATAGCTATGGGGGAATTAATCCCTGTATTGCTCTGGTTTATTCAATTATGTTGTTCTTCGCTTTCCTTGCTGGTAAACTCAGACATTGCTATCACTTCCGTTGTTATCTGGGGAATGGAGAACAAAGGAAGGCGACTATCTCCAATATGAATACATTCACTGAAATCTATAATTGATTGGAGCTCCCAGGCTTCTTTGATGGTCAGCAGGATCTGATGTAATGAGACGCCTCAAGGTTTCTGCAGAGGTTTCTTTTGCTGCTTTTGCTGAACTGGTATCTAAGACAGAAAAAAGCCCCCCTCTTTGTAAGACGGAAGAAAGATTATTCTGATATTGTCTTTTACATTTGTTATTTGTAATCTTGTGTGCTTACACAAAAAGTATGAGATATGAATTATATTTTATTCCAATCTTTAAATAAATCGATGCAGCTCTGATCCGCTTTTCCTGAAACTTGCTGTAGGCAGAGTCTTCAAAGCAAATCCTGATATAGAAGAAAGTTTATTTCAGATATCTCACTTCTGCGTTCTAATACAATAATATCCCTGTGCTAGTTTCTCAGCAAACTCATTGTTATACAATATACTGCATGGGCAGATTATGCTTTCACTGCAGGCACATTTACGACCAAAATGTATTTTTAAGTCAAATACATTTATATTGGTGTTGTTTTTAAAATACAAATTTTAAATTGGTATTGTATGTTAGCACAATGCAAACTATAGGAAACAATACTTGACGTTATATTATCAAATGACTCCTTACAGACCACAATGTCAATGATTTCCTTTCAGTTTTGTTAAATGTTTTAGAATTGAGGATAATCAAAGACAACAATCACAAAATAAATCTAAAAAAGTCTATTTTATTTTGCTGGTACTCTAAGCCCATGTATCAACGTCCTACAGTATATTATTTGGGATTTTGTAGCCTTAGTGTGTGTTATTTGTTTCATTTCATATATCCCATATTTGTATCCAATGAATGATATGTGGGGGTGTTCAACCCTGTTCAGAATAATACCTTTCACCCAACTGAAAACCAAATTAGCAGTAAACAATACAGACTTTTCCCTTCTATCCCTTTATGTACCCCTCCAGTAGGATAATCTTGGGTTTTTTGGGATGTCAATATTCAATATTTCCTTAAAAGCTTTGAAAACATCATTCCAATATTTTTTTAGGTTTTGCATTACCAGAATATAGTTGCATACCTATAAGCCCCTCTTTATCCAGCAATTGCTAGTTGCAAAGGGGTTTTTGTAAATGTTAAGGATATTTTCTTATGAAAGAGATTTAAAAAATGAAATGTTTCATCGTTCATGTAACCAGACTGACCTTTCTTTTATTTGTGGCCACACACATAATGTCATCTTTGTGTGAAGTGAGGGACAGAATATAAAGGTAATGAGGTAAAAAGGGAAATCTCTGACACCCTTGTTGAATTACCGGAGTATTTTAAGTCACAAAGCTGGCAGCGCAGGAGCATCACTGTCTCCGGAACAACTGCCTTTGTTTAGCCCTGATAGCAAGGCATCACCCTGATGGATAATGACTTGATGGAATATGTCCTTTGGCCAAAGTTGCCTTGCACTGAGGATTTTTTTTTCCTGCTTTTCACTTCATATGAGGGCTTGGGGAAAACTAACATGAGAAATAGAGAGGTAAAAATATTGTGGCCGCAAGAGCAAAATGGAGCGGGGAAGTGGAGTGTTTGATACAGTGAAGGGCAGACATGTTGGAGATTAAGCGAGACCGGCTTTTCCTGGGCCGACTCCTGGTTTATCCCAGTGGGCCAGGTGATGATTTGATGCTTGGAAATGGAAGATGGAACCGAGAAATCAGTCGTTAATCCATTGGGTCTGACCAGCAGGTGAAGGACTTTCTGTGCGATTCAAATGTAACAACTTCATGCACCTCCCAGTGGTTGCTTACTGACACATTGCCTGTCGAGGGGGCCGGGTAACCGCAGTTAATATGCATGGCATGATAGACTGTGAAATTATAGACTGTGTTACATTTACTGACAACTTCACATTTTTCTCTCTCATTTCTTAAACTCTGACATGACAGCTCTGGCTAGAAAACGGGATGATTTGAAAAGGATTGGAGTGACGTATCAAAAAGAAAAAGCCTGCGTCATTAATACTTCATTTGGCTGGATGAATAGCTTAAGGTGACAAGCCTAAAGTCCCTCTCTGAATACAAATGGGTGTGGAGTAGAGCATTAAGAAGAACCTGAGTGGAGAATTCTGTTTTTCTTAATGCTCGAAGGCTCTCTGCAGACAAATGTGAGCGATATGGTAATCTCCCTTGGGTTGCGTGCTGAGGTTCTGTAGCTTGTTTTGAATTTTAGGGACAAGTGAGAAACTGAAGGCCTGTGACCTTGACAGTCAGTGCCCTCCTGCTTGAGAAAAAAGCAGAAATGAAAGAAACGTTTTGCAGCCGCCTAGAAATAGCTTCCTAAGTGAGTTACAAATCCTTGCCCTCATCCATCTTTATCAGATATGTGCATGGCAAAATCCTCATGTTAAAGTATGCAGTAATTATTTGGACCCATTTATAACCTTATTTTCCCAGTTACAGCAGAACATTTGCCCGCTCTTTGTTTTGCAAAGATAACTTCCAAGGCTGTGTCAAAATATGATGAATTTTTCATTATGCTCCCCTTTACACTTTGTTCTCCTTTAGCTACAATGATGCAGTGAAATATTAATGACAGAACACACATTCATAGTTGTGGTATCTCCAAACTCTGTTTTCTACAGCCTCTTCTGCTGCTTATGCCTCTTTCTTGTTGTTTCATAATCAGATCAGCTTTCATATCACACCCAAAGCTGCCAAGTGGAAAAAGGAGCAAGCTTAGTCAATGAGATTATGTATGTATGACTGCTTATGTTGTAAGTTGAGGAATGTCTTCTTCATCACAAGAATGCAGTCGAGAGGTAGATAAACATCCCTAAATGTGTTAGAACAACCCCACGTCTGACGGGGTGTTGCAGTGTTGTAAGCCAAGCTGTCTTTATTCTTTTAAAAAACATGTTTCTTGCCCTTTAGGTGGTGTTTTACTGTGACGCCAGTGGGAGTCGCCTTCCTCATCTCTGACTCTCTGACTGCCCGCTGATCGGGATGCTGATGTGAAACCTGCGATGGAGACCGGGGCTTGATATCTGGTGGGTTTGTCGTGTTTTCCAAGTCACTGCATATTGACTGAGAACATTTGCGGCTCCACCGATGTAACATGCTCATATACAGCCTTTTGTAAAGACATGATTATTCAGTGTAAGCAAGTCCAAATATACCCTAATAACAAACCATGGGTGACCAAGGCGGTTAACTCCAGCATTCAGAAAAAGAAACAATCTTTTAAACAGGGAAGTGCCTCTGATCTTTATAATTCTAATAAGGAACTTAAAATAGAAATTCTGAAAGCTGAACAGAATTTGAGATCCGAACTTCAAAACAAAATGGCTGCAAACAACCTGGGCTCAGTCTGGAGTAGCATGAAAACCATAACAGGCCTCCGGGAAACAAAGAATAGCTGCCATGTGACTCTGGATGGCTTTAATTCAGATGTTGAGTTTGCAAATGCCGATTTGTCGATTTGACACATTTGATTTCAGTAATAATATATCTGAACTGAAGCTTAAACTTGAAGACAATAAGCATTTTAACATAGACCAGAGGAAAGTGGAAAAGGCCTTCCATTTAGTAAAAATAAATAAGAGTCATGGACCTGACAACATCTGCGGTCGTTTACTTAAACTTTGCGCAAAAGAACTTAGCCGTGTGTTCCATTACATTTTTTATATGTCTTTACAGACACAGCATGTGCCAAAGATTTGGAAGGATGCCGTGGTAGTCCCTGTTCCCAAGTCCAGAGGTCCCAAAGCTCTTAATGATTTTAGACCAGTTGCACTTACATCAATTCTAATGAAGACATTGGAAAAACTAGTCAGAGCAAATCTTAAGGAAGACTGAGCATGCACTCGATCCCATGCAGTTTGCTTACAGGCCACACAGAGGAGTAGAGGATGCCACGGTCACCTTATTTAACTGACTTTGTAAACACTTGGAGGGAAATTGATCTCATGCTACACTTTTATTTGTTGATTTTTCCTCTGCTTTTAACACAATTCAACCTCATATTTTAATTGGCAGACTTTTAGAACAATTTGAAATAAACAATAATCTTATGGATTCTTGGTTTTTTAACCAATAGGACACAAAGAGTGAGGGTGAATGGGACCTTATCTGATCAAGTTAGCTCCTCCACTGGCTCCCCACAAGGATGTGTCCTTTCACCACTATTATTTATACTTTACACTAATAGGTGTCAAAGTAGGTGGGAAAATAGGACTATTTTAAAGTATGCAGATGAGTCTGTAATTGTTAGTAGGCTCCAGGACAATGAGACCAGCCACGGCCCTGTCATTAACGACTTTGTCAGGTGGTGTGAGGAGTCCTATCTACAACTGAACATAAGCAAAACCAAGGACATGATCATTGATTTTAGAAGACATCCCCACATACATGAAGTCTTAACAATCCAGAATCAGAAAGTAGAATTTGTGCAATCATGCACATATCTCGGGACAATTATTGTCTCAAAATTGAGCTCTGATCCAAACTGTGAAGCTGTGTGCAAAAGGGGGCACCAGCGTTTGTACTGTCTTAGGAAACTGTCCTATTTTAACATTGACAAAACCATGATGATCATGTTTTATCGTGCTGTTATCGAGGCAATTCTGTCTTTTTCACTAATGTCATGGTTTGGTAACCTGACTTTAAAGAACAGAACCTCTCTGAGTCAGATCGTAAAGTGGTCCAGCAGACTGATTGGTGAGCCAAACCTGGAGACCCTGTACCTCAGGCAGTTACAGCGGTTATCCAGCTCCATATTAGATGATGACTCCCACCCTCCGCACTCAGAATTCAAGCTTTTTCCTTCGGGCCGGAGGTTAGCTGTCCCAAAGAGTAGAACGAAGCGGTATAAAAACAGTTTTATCCCAGCAGCTATTGCACACATTAACACATCATAGGAGTGTCACACAGATGTCTATTTTTATTTATTTATTTAATTGTGAATTTTGAATGTCCATGTTTGTACAAGTGTTTTCCTTCTTAAAATGTTTTTGAAATATTTTTGAGATTTGGTTGAGCGTATACTTGTACTTTTTACTAGTCCTTTTATTAGAGATGTGTCTGTTGTTTGTGTTTGTTTTTAGAGTGTGTCAGGATGGATCCCTTGTCTGTTTCTCTGCAAACAAAATCTACCTACGGGTACAAATACATAACCTGACCTGACCGCCTATACTGTAGCTAGGGTGGCTCTAACTATTATGAAAATGTTGTTGTGTTACCAGTGGTACATCAGCATATTGAAGATGCAGTACTATGTGGAACACCCGTGGGAATTTGTTACAGAAAGTACAGAAAAGATGGTGAAACTACAGGTGCAGAGCAGAACTGGGTCAAATTTGCAAAAACTCATTTTTTCTTCTTTGTTTTTTACACATTTTTAAAAGCCATGTGGGGGGAGTTACATCTGAGTCATCTTTATTTACTAGATATGATAACAATACATTTAGACATCCAATGCATGTAAACTAAAACTACAGCATACATACTAATTTAAAGACATTATTATGTATTATTAGGTGTTAACACTTAATGTAATAGGTAAGAGCTTTAGTTACGAGATTCCCATTTATTCAAGCTATTCTAAAATACCTACTTATCTGTTTTAAAAAAATACAATTTCTCAGCAATTAGCCTTTTTGAGGCTATCACCATGCTGCTCTGATGGTCCCAAAGAGTCGAATAGTGATTTAATCACACACACTACAGACATTGATTGGAAAGACAAGTACATTTTTTGTTATTTATTAACAGTATTATCAATAGCTGGCAGCTAAATCATCTATATATATTATGAATTATTGGGAGAAATGCCATCCTAAGTCAAGTGAAACATTTAGCATCCTTATAAAGCCCTAATGATGTAATAGTTAGTTTCATAATCACATGTGTGCTGTCATTGCTACTATTTGACTGACATTAGCAGTTGAATCTGGCTCTTAGATCAAGTCGTCTATTTGTTACTTATTTGGGGTCAGACCTTATATATATATATATATATATATATCCTCTATATATATATATATATATAGTTTAAAAATCTTAAATGGACAGCATACAATGTCTGCAGGGTCACAGTGTTGTAAGAATGTGTGGGAGCGGGCTGGGTAGATATTATTTCTGGTCAGGAACTTTACATGCATGCATTAGGTGGTTTATGGACAGAATACATTCCACAGCCTGCTGAAATGTACATTTGACAATAATGGACACTATATGCATGTTATAGCTTAATATAAGACTGTCATATCTAAGATGTGTAAGGACTTTAGATGTTTATGTATTACAGGGTAGTTGTACCGGGATTATTTCCTGTCACGTCTGATTTAACTCTCCGTGAAACAGATGGTGTGTGAAAAAAAACTGTGATAGTTGTTTTTGAATGAAGTCAGGGGCTGTTTAACGAAATAATATATATTATACTGTATATGTTAAACAATGTATGTTAAAAACAGGTTATCGTGCTTCCCAAACATGAACAAATACCTACTATGTAAATATCTGCATTGTTAATGCTCTAATCCCACTTACATAATGTTCCTTCAAACATTATTAAAATAGAGGCTTGATTTTTTAAAGAAAATAATAAATGTATACTGTATGAATTCATTTATTGTTCTTATCCTCTAAATTTGCAGAACTATAAGCAGTAGCTTAGCGTTGAGTAGCTGAGTAGCGCCTGCGGTCATTTTCCAAGACCACATACAGCCCGAGAGCTTTCACATTAAGATAGGGGAGCATAGCCTGCAAGGTAATACACTGGGCAAAATAAGGCCTGAAGGCACATTCTCCACCGCCCACTGTTCTTTCTTGCTTATTGCACCATCTTGGGTCTCTTCTTTTTTCTTTAATCTGGATTTTGACGGCTGGACAGGAGTATATTGCTCAGAGAAGTTCTCGTAAGAAACCTAGAGGGTGCTGCAAAAAACACTTTTCTGTGAATAATTACTCTCCATCCTTGCACCTTGTGGCTTAACTAACTCCGCCAGGTTCCTGAAACTATCTGAGCCATGCGTGTAACTTAAGGATCCTACCTGGAGTCGTAGTGTAATTGACTAGACCTCTATCTTACTTGAAATGGGCCATAAAAGGCTGTGGCAGTACATAAACGCAGTAACATGTTTCAATCCCACATTATATAGCATAAAACTATTAATTAAAACCTGGCACACAAGAGAATAGAGTTAATGATCTGTGCTACGTCTTCAGAGAGCGTTCAGCCGAGAATAATTGTGTGCATCTGAAGTGCAGTAGGTACCTGTTTCCCCTTAACATATGTCTGCTGTGCTCAAAGTAGGCTTGCATCCTGAAAATGTCATTGCACTACATTCAGGCACAATAGTGGATGCTGTATGCTGCCAGTAGCTGTGATTTGCCAAGGGTCTAGTTCAAGGAAAAGGTCTGGGTAATTCCTCCGGGGCGGTTCAGTAAGGAGGGGGATGGGAGGTGAGCTTATTTTACCTACCTCTGACCTGTGGTCAGTACCCCTGTGGTTCCTGCGGTCAGGGGGGAATCACACAGTGCTGAGAACAAAGAAATACGATGGCTCCCACTTGTCCTCCTCTGGTTCAAAGGGAATGGCAGGGCAATGCTAATTAGACAGCTTATGTTACTGAATTGAGCATAACTGCTGTTCCCTTCAGTGTCCCCCCTCCCCCTTGTCATTGTACACCTAACAAGCATTGTCTACAATAGTCATGCCCCTTGCATAACTCTGCATATGTTTTGCACTGTAAGGCTTCCTGTTTTGTTACTGTCCTAAAAAAGAAAAGACTTTCCAATGGTTAAATTAATCCTTTTCATAAGAATCAAATGTACCCTTACCTGTTAAACAATAGCCATTTGTTTTGTGAAATTACAGCAGTTCTGGCCCATATGTATTCTTTTGACGTCTTCGCCCAGCTGTTTAATCCTGGCTGTCAAGTTTAAGGGCGATAAGAGGCGTAACTACAGGATTCCCTACTAGTTCATCTCTGCTTGTTCAAATTGATGGTGCTACAGCTCAGAATACGATGCTCTGTAAGTAGGAAGTGAATTCATGTTTTTAATCAGGGATCAAGGGGGAGAGTGAAGAGGAGGTCAAGTTATTATCCTTACATATTCTAAAGTCTAGTGGCGGCAGTATGTACGCCTTCCCTCAGCTGTCTTGTGTTCTGTGGTCTGCTTCTCTTGTCAAAGTAATCTGAGTCTTGCAGCCAGTGTTTCCTGGAATACCAACTATTGAAGGCAGTGACAGGCGGTGTCGAATAGCAGCTCCCGGTATCCTCGAGGTTCAAGGCACATGTTCAAGTTTTCATCTCCACACCGCAATCTTGTTTCTGCAGCTAATCATCCACATAAATTAAGATCTACTTTCCATGTCACCCACGTCTCTGAATAACAAGGGCTTTCTGAATTTGAGATGGTGTAGCTAAAGATGGTGATATATGATAAAAATCCAACACACCTGCATGCGTGCAAGCACAAGTCAGATACAATTGAGGCGTAGCTCCAGGGGAGTTATGCTCAGCGTCTCCCTCTTGCTCTCTCTCTGTCAGATATCTTTTTGTTAGTGCAGATGCACTCAGGGCTGGCAAACACATTGAAGGCTGAGTCACTTAAACAGCCTCATCTTGACACACAGCTGACTCAGAGTCGATTGATTTCTTCATACATCATATTTTTTTGTACCGTTTGTTGTTATGTATGTATCTGGCATGGGGGGGGTGGAGGGCGCTGTTTGAACTCCTTTGAAGCACAAACTGTATGTCTGTCGCCCAGCTACTTCAAATGATTACGAATTCAGAGCAGATGACACAACCTTATTACATAATACTCATTAGTTACCAGGGACACAACTGAGTTTAAAAATCAATTTACATTAATAGACAAAAATAGCACAATCAGTGTTTGTGAGCATAAACAAGCCTCTCTCCCAGAGCCACAAAACAGAAACCCTCTCATCTGTGTTGTTGTTGTGCTCGTAAGGCCTGGAGCTCATTCATTACAAAGTAAAAGGTGCATTTTATTTTTGAAGGAGTGGAATTGTAGCCTCCATGCTTTACAAAACAAGAGGATTGAAGCTTTATTCCTAAGGTGCCAACTGCTAAACAAATGTTCACAGTATTTGTACTTAAAGGAATATTTGTAGGTATCGACCATAGCACAAAGGAAAGGTCTGTACCACCTGCTATGCAGAGACATGCAGTATAACACACTTCACTGCTCTTTCATGTGAATATCTGATCATCCTCCCTTACTCACTGTCCTGTAAGTGGCTCATGATATATCCTGCATTATCAGTGTCCATCTGTGCATCCTTCTAAACAAGGCCATGACATGAACCCCCCCCCCTTCTTTTATATCATTGCCAGATACAGTGTTTGGGAGCAGGCCGCTTCATAGTGTCAGACTAGTAGCTGGTTATGAGCCACAGCTCCTCTATTGTCTGTCATGCTGGAGAAAGAGTGGGAGCCCCTAAAGAGGCCTGGCAGAGGCTCTGCTTCCATCTGCCTGCATGCCTCGCCATGGAGCCCAGCTCGCACCACTTGAGATTATACTCACGTCCAAGCTGTTACTGTAATTTGCATTGGCTCATAGGCAGAGAAGAGTGAGGAGGAGGAGGAGCTGCACATGAGGCAGGGATGTTAAAAGTGGTCCTGGCAGCACAATGAGCTCGCCTGTGTGTAGTATTATAAACAAGTGGCATGGGCAGAGCTATATTAAAGTGCAATAATGGCATAGAGCAGGTCGCCCTGTGGATTACAGGAAGGTAGTCTTTGAAACTATCCCAGTCACAATCAACATTGCTGTTATGTGCTTTATAGAGACATTATCTTAGTCTCAGCGCCCGTATGCAGCAGCGTATTAAAGCTATCAGTCAGAATCCATTAAACTAATTCAACGTCTGTCATTCTGAAAAAACTGTTGTGATTCCCACTATTTAGCAAGTAATGTTTTCATTTCCTTGTTATTCATTTACATTAAAGGTCACTCAACTGGAGGATACCCACGCAAACGCTGATGAAAATGAGCAACAAGAGAAAGGGGCATGGCCTAGGATCTAAGCAAAAGACAAAACCACACGAGCCCTCCCTGTTTTAGATTATACATCAGACCTGGGAAGTGATCATTAAATTGAATCCAAAGCAGCAGCTGTATTTATAACCATTTTCTGAATTAAATGTGTCCCCATTGGATATATCAGCAGCACTCATTTGGGAGGTGTTAAATATCTAGAGAGGGCTTGATGTAGGATTTTTAATTGAATTTACGTTTTCCCTCAATAAAACCAAAAACTACTTTTCCGCTCATTCCCATTGAATGTTCTCAGATGTCTTCATTTTCAGGCTCTATTTGTTCCTGATGTGATAACTTTTGCAATGCAATTTGATTCAGCTGCACATTTATCTAATTTACAAATGAATTGGAGACAGAAATTAAAGAGCAATTTCTGATAATGCAGTCCCCATCAAATAGGTTGTGAACTAA
The DNA here is from genome assembly GCF_949606895.1 of Notothenia rossii. Taxonomy (NCBI): domain Eukaryota; kingdom Metazoa; phylum Chordata; class Actinopteri; order Perciformes; family Nototheniidae; genus Notothenia; species Notothenia rossii. Next base: position 73,575,645 of record NC_136902.1, read on the forward strand.
TTATATATGGTACAGCCACAAGCTAAGAGACCCATAATGTAGCTGGTGGTAAAGTCACTATATGAGAGGAGTATTTCCTTTTTCTTTCCATAAGCATTGGCCAGTCTAATTATTTCAGTCTGCAGGGCTTAACCTTTTTTGTTCTATTGTTGTATGTAAATATATAACCAGGGTTAAAACACTGTAACTAAGGCATTATGTTAAGTATTGTGTTGTTGTGGTGCAGGTTAAAAAGTCAGACAAGTTTTTATTCATTTTATTTCATTTGGCAATTTTCGAAAACATCAACAATTTTACACAGCAGTTAATCCCTTTTTTGTAACGCAGACTTTCCATTATAAAGAAAGTTAATTTGACTGTTTCACAGATATTCAGCTATAACAACTTCTGCAAAGCTATGAAGAAAATAGATTTAAAAAATAATTATGTGAGGGCTAAATATGACTTTTAGTCTCAAATAACAGGCCTGACAGGGTTGTTACTAGGGACTCACAAAGTGTAAGATGAGCTTGCCTGCAGCCAAATAATTACTAATTATACTGATATGTCACGGATTTAATTTGTTGACCTGGATTCCCTGAAAAATGCAATTTGAGGCAGAAATAGCAAATAATCTACTCAGAAAATCATGCTCCTCTGATTTATAAACATGACTTCTGTTTGAACCTGGCAGGCATTTCTTGAAGATTAAAAAAAGTATTTAGACAGAGACATCTTAACGTCATTTTTCAACAATTTATTTTGAGCAAATAAAGTTAAATGGGTCAATTAGTTAAAGGTAGGGGAGGTAATTTTGGAGAAACCAGCTCGAGTGCGCTAGAATTTGAAAGTACACAACCGAAAAAAAATCGGCCCCTTCCTTCAGACTTCCTTACAGAGCCCCTCCTCGACAACACACACGAACGCGCACATGACCAATGAGGGCACGAGATAAGTTTGTGCACAGATGGAAGGCTGACAGGCAGGTAGGCCATCCAGTTATCTGCCCCGAGCCGGCTCAGATAATTGGACTTGCTTTTCACAGCGCCACGGCTTCCACAGATGAAATATTTGTATATATTTATTGTCAAAGCATTTAATTGATTCATTGCTATCGGGATGTTAAGAGCATTCCATGTAATATAACAACAAGTGTTTCTGAAGTGAATTACCTACCCTACCTTTAAGTTTAAAATCTGCATTTTTGAAAACATTTACAAAAAGATGTTTTAAATTATAGATATCCTGATAACGTTTTTATTTTTAGAGTGCAGCTTCTGTTTTGCTGTTTAATTGGGAAGGACCCACTACTGGCATGTTTATTAGGCATGTAAGATATTACAGACATTACGTTTTGCTGAGAACTTCTGAATTTAAGCAAAACTGTATTTAACACAAAAACCTTTAATTTGGGCCACCGGACAGCACAGTGGTTGTCGACACCTCTGTTGCAGAGATTTGGTTAAACAAGGCACACACCATCCATCTGGACAAGCCTCCAACAGCTTTCCAAATACACATGATTCCAACAATAATAATTTCAAACACCTTTCTTTGGGTTCAACCATACACTGACCACTGTAACTGCCACCTTGGGATCTACAGTACATCAAGGAAACATGCACTTGTTATTTTGTATGTGTTAGTCTTTGGATCGCTGTCAATGTAGGTGGTGTTTTTACTACAGAGGTTGTGGCAAGCGAGATAACACCTTGCCGTTGTCATCAACTAACGCTACCACCCGCTCATAATGATTCCAGTTGTGGTTTCTCTCCAAACTGACAGAGATGTCACTTATTTTTTCCATCTATCCGTTCACACCTGCGGTTAAGCTTAAGCTTGTTTTGAAGGTTATGTAATCAAATGTTCTTGCGGTGGCAGGTTTTCATACATTGGTCACCTTCAACTGACCACAGGTTCAAATGTAATACAGACTTCATGAATAGTTTCATCATGTTGAGAATATTGCACTGCACTGCCACTCTGTTAGGTGTAATGTTTCTTACATGTAACTGTGTTTACGCTGTGAATCTATGTCCTCAAATGTCGAGATGACAAATTTGACACCCTCTTGCATGACATACACTTTAGTGAAGATTGGATCCTCAAGCTTTTAAAAAATGTATAAGGGTAACGCAATACAAATATTTATGATCAGAAGAAATGTCTGTGAATTTCAACCCGATTATGCAAACGACAAATATTTTTCCTCAATTGGAGACAGCTAGAGGAGCATGATACCAGCACCTATGAGCACATATATCCTAATCTTTTTCTTGCTGTTTTACATGTCGTAATTGCTTTTTCTCTTCTCGTTGATTTTGGGGAGGGAAAATACTGTCTGCAGGAAGACACATTTGATAAGCTCTGCAATGTCAGACGTTGTAGTTACACAGCTGTATCCCTCTCATCTGTGGACAAATCTATTGTACAAACCTGGCGTTTTTGCCACAAATGCTGTCCTCCTTAAAACATAAAGCTGAGCGGTGACCCCAGGCTTCTGCCTCCAATCTTTGTCTTTCCTCTTCCATTTGATTTACATACTCGTCTATGTACTTGGCTGAATAAATACAGTCGACAATTACAGTCACATGACCCGAAATCGCCCTCATAGTAACTCAGAGGTAATCCGCCACTGCATTTAGCTTTTTGAGTTTCCTTAGAAGACAGTACACTGCAGATACATTCAGCCTCACACATAAACAAAGCAGCCTGTTCAGATTAATATTCAGGGTTATTAGGCCAGCCTGTTGCCCCAGTTGTAGATCCCTACAGTTGGCCATAGAGGAAGCTCCAGGCATTTGCTTTCTGTGTTTAATTTCATGCAGACTCTGAGACAAACTTTAAAAACAAAACAAGGATGATACAACAAGACATGAGAATAAAACAAGATATATGCAAATCCTTTTAAGAAAGCAACAGTTCCAAAGAGCAACTGGTGTACAGAGCAAAGGTGTGTTGTTGTTTTTTACTTTCCTAGCTTTGTCACAGAAGACATAAAAGCACTGGTCCATAATGGTGACAAAATAATTGTTTGAATGTTGGAAGCGGCTAGTTTTCACTTATTTCCCTTCATTGTCATGGCACAAAGCCAACTGTAGATAAATCAACACTGCCCCACTGCCACTGTGTATGTATGTACAAGGTGCTTCATTTGGCTTGGAGACGGGATTAGTGAAGCTCAGAGCCTCTATATGAATATAATACCCACAATATATGTTTGACAAAAGTTCTGCCTGAACCTGCTTCGCACAAGCTTTTCTATGACATGTGTCAAATTGAAGCTGTGCGTCTATTATTTGTGTGCACTGAGGGAATCACATGCGTTCATAGCTCCCTCGTTCTGAGGTCGTAACACACACTCATAATCATTACAGCCTTGAGTGAATTTGGGCCACTGTCTTCTATATCAATTAGAGCTGTGAGAGTTTTTCATAATTGCGTCCAGTTCGTTCTGTATAATTATTCATGTGAATCCTGTTGGTAATAAATCTCAATTGTTTTTGTTAATCAAATGATATTGTAGTCATAAAGGTATTTTATTTCATATTTGACTTAAGAAGCAACATGATGAATGGGGTTATGTATATTAAGTAGGGTCTGGTTGAAAAGAAGCACAATGCACACAATGCACTAATAATATTAGCAGTCTACAGCCAAGCTAGCAGCTCTGTCAGGCTGTATGTAGGTACAGTGGTGTTATGAGCTGGGGGCTAATGTCAGCATGCTAAAATGCTAACAATGATTATGTTACATGCTAAATAATGTTAACAAATAAATGACATTTATCTAGTATAATATTTACTATGGTCATGATCTTAGTTGAGCATGTTAGCATGCAGTTGAAAAGGTGCTTCAAATGTCCTTCATTTGCCAGGTGTTCATCCTACATAGATGCCTGAACCAAACGTAAAGACCAATCATCTAATAGTTTACTTAATACCACAGATGTGAACCTCATGGTGGCCCAAGAAGAAAAGACTGGGAATCAACCAAGCCATGGGAATACACTGACTAGAAAACACGAATGTCTGAACAAGCATTTATTCATGCAAATGTTTCCCCCAAATGTTAACTTTATGGTGGAGCTAGGAAAGTCAGGGAATGTCAATAGTCCATACAGTTCATTCTCTGAGGACAATAAATGTTTGAACAAAATTGTATTGAAAACCATCCTGTAGTTTATTCAATATTTCAGTCTAGGCTAATCCCAAAGATAGATGTAAATGTCAGTACATTTATCTTTAATGACAAAACACAATTTGGCTCTGTCGTGAGTTTTTGTGATTGAATAACTTGTTTTTTTACTATTTTGGTTTGAAGGAATTCATTATTTGTAATTCCATTGTGTGTTTACTGGATGGTCACCATTGTTTTTTGCATTACATCAAACTGTTAGTAGTAATGAATGCTCAGTGCAGGATTGGCTGAATGGATACAGTGTACTTAAGTCCAACCATTTTATATATTTTCTCTCTTTTCTGTAAATCGGCTCTTTACTAGACTGTGCTTTGGCTGTGAAACACTTAACAGGCAGTCATAATACCTTGCAAGGATAAATAGAGAGCAGGATAAATGCAGTATAGGAGCCTGGGGAGGAGGATTGGAAACCAAGTGTTGATTCCTCAGCGTCACTGACGTACAAAGTGGCACCACAAGGCACCAATTCAGAGGGTCTATTGAGATTGTCTGCACAGAGCGAGCAGGGCAAGGAGCTGCTCGACGCTTATAAAGTCAAACAATCAGTCGGAAAGATGAAATGAAAAGAACGAGCAATGAGAAAAAAACATCACCGTGTAGGAACTACATGTAGCAGAGAAAATCCTGCTGCTACGATGTTTGTATACCATCAAGTATTTCCACTGGATTCAAAAATAAAAAAGACTAGAAATAGAAAACCCTTAAGCTGGGTGTCATTAAGAATCACCGCTTGGCCTCATATTGTTTGCTCCTGCTTTTTTTGTTGTTGTTTTTTTTGACAATATGTTGACTGTTCTAGAAATCTCTTGGAAGGTGTCAGTGAAACAGCTACAAGGAGAAAGGAGTAACAACCACACTGTTATTTATTGGGATATTTCTGAGCTTAGGACATGGTACCTCCTGAAACTAAAAGAAAAAGAAAAAGTTAGACTGAGCCCTTGCACTCACTCATTGTTACTTTAAAGTAACAGATGTTGAGTTTTTACTTTAAAAAAAAAATGTGTTGGTCTGTTCACTTCACTATCATTATTATTATTATTATTATTATTATCATTATAGAGATTTTACTTTTATTTCACTACGTTTATTTTGCAGCTGTAGTTATTAGTAACAAGTAAAAGTCATTTTACTTTTATACCTCAAGTACTTTCAAAATAATACTTTTACTGTAGTGAGATTCTGAATCCCAAAATGTTACTTTTACTTGTATTGCTAAAAAACATGGCGTTTATACTTGTACTTAAGTCAAATATCTTTATACTTCCTCCACCTCTGATATAATTAAACATGCCAGGGTTTAGTTCATTTTTCTCTTAATTGCAGCAGAGTGCTCTATCCAAAGTCTACAATAGAAAATGACCATAGCCAGAGGGCAGTGCATTGTCATATGCATTCATTGTGAACGTTAACAGATGGACTGCAGAGGTTTTGTGGCTCAGTTTTTGAAGTAATTTGAGCATGAAGTATTGTGAACACCATATTTAATAATCATATAACGCATTATATGGTGCTTGTGATTAGTGAGACTATTTCAGTGAAGAATCCAGTAATCAGGATTCTTTGCAGAAATGTAATGTGTGAGACTTTAAAAGCACAAAACAATCACTTCACATGTACAAATATATCGAATGCCAGTATATCAAGATAATTTCCCTGTGATTATTTGAGTGGTCTGACATATCAAGAGAGCATTGTATAGTATAATTTATTTGTGAAGCTTACCCCTGAATATTGTCTAATGTAAAGACCTTTTTTAACAAATGGTAATCAATCGTCTGAATCATGCTTGATTGATTTATTAGTTATTATAGGTAATGATCATATTAACTACCCTACATTTGCCTAGATTTCTGAGATTTCTTTATGTAAGTTATGTCCAAGTAGACATGACACAAGAATTAATCACAGGTATGTTCTCCAAGCACTCCCATGTTATTTTCATTTTATGTGTGAGTGAGTTTTATGTGAGTTGTCATGAACAAGCAGATTATGTTCAAGGGGAACACAAGACATGATTTACCATACCTAAGTGATTAGTTGAACTTTAGAAGCGTAATTTGAATATAAATATGTGAAGATATTAGCTAATTTGTATCTGTAGCAGCAGTGATTGTGGTTTGATTATGAATTCAAATGAAAGAGAATGTAAGCAGGTAAAAGGTGACAATCAATCACCTAAGTGTTTAATCAACAAGTGGCCACTGTAATCCTAATGTTCTCTATCTTGTTTAGGTAAGCTCTTACAATTAAAGTGTATGGAGCTGCAATAGTTGGTGCTTCTCAATTCTTGCACATTGAGAGTTTTAAATGGGATGTAATTGAGAAGACCGTCTTTGCATGCAGACATAATTATAATATGCAAATGCTGTTTACGCCATAGCCCTCATCCCTCTTGATGGGATTCGACCAGAAATCCCCGGGGCCGTGGAACCTCGGTTCAGGCATCCGCTGGTGAGACGGAGCTGACACTGTGAACCTGGGCTGTCAATAATTATGCCTGCATCCCAACAAGAGTCACACAAGGGCAGCTGGCAGTCCACTGCCTGCACCGTCTAATTGGCGTTTATGGTTTCCTGACAAAGACATGTCCAGAAAATATCCGCACAATGCACCAGCTCTGAGCAGATGTTTTTCTGAGGTAAAGACACACTCTGACTCACACATATTCTTATTCCATCACTGTTTTCAATGTCACATTCAAAATCTATTCAGGTTCAGCTTACTTATATTTAAACTTTAAATCAGGGCTGTCATTAAAGATCAAGAACCGCAGATTATGTTTTTGATAAATCAATATCTGTTTGATTTATACAAATATTAAACTGATGACTAGGGAAACCAGGAATTTGTTACACTTTGAAGATTTACTAGAACTGCGTTGTCGTCGTTGCCTAGTGATGGAAATGATTACCACGCTATCGTTTAACTACCAGCATGAGTCCTTTTTTCATTGTTAGCCCCCTGTGTGTTTCCTAACCACCTCCTGTCACCTCTACTCTATTTTCATAATGACAAAATTATGTAAAATTATGTTATTTTTATAAATATTACATAGAATAATTTGGGTAAAAGGTTTATAAGTAAACATGCTTATTATACTAATTATCTCATTGGGGAGCTGTTCAAGGAATTTCTTTGCGCTTGGATAGAAAAATTATTCTTTTAAAAAGTCAAAACAATGTCAAACGTTTATTAAACCCTAAAATGTCATATTCTAATTGCTTGTTTCTTCAGTTTTCTATCATATTTAGCTAGAAAGGCAACAAGTCCTCAGTTAAAATGTTTTTTATATTCTACATTATACTGAAACAAAAGTTCGGACCATAAATCAAACATCACATAATTGCTGATTACTTTTCCGTTAATCGACCAATAATTTCATCCCTGCTGTAGTCTCATGTGAATACAGATTTTAACGGCCAGTGGAGGGTTTTTCTCGAAGCTATGATGTCCACGTTAGGATGCTAAGATTACATCAAGTAGGCCATATTTCATGCTGAGGGAATATAAAATGGCAGCTTATAGCACATTCCTGTACAGTTTAATGATGGAAGTTAACACGCATGTACATTGTTCCCACAGAGAAAGACTATTTAAGAGACTCTATAAGATTGGTATACTTGATATTTTTGAGTGAGTGTGTGCTTGCCTCATGTGACAGTTCTGTGATTGACCAGATATTCTAAGTTTTCTTGAATAATTATAATAATAACAATAACAATTATTGAATTTATAAGAGTCCAACTATTTTCTGCTTATTTAATTATAAAGACAATCCTGGTGAATTCATGCGTCCCCTAATTAAAATGTCTAACAGTGCCACCCACTCAGTACCACCCACTATATGTAGGTGTTTATATAGTTTATAAAAGAGGGGCTGCTGTTTTCATGTATTTCTTGCCTCTCTCAGACATTGCGAAGATGCATCATCATCCTTGCAGCTGTCTGTCCTCCTTTATCCGTTAACCGGATGATGGTGTTAGGAAGGCAGCAGCAGGAAAGTGTTTCACTGTCAGAAATAGGACGAGCTGTTTGAGACGGCATCTTTCAGCTCTCATTTGACTCTTACTGCATAGTTTATAAAACGCTCAAAGCTCATACTTTTAGACATTTTTAAGTGAGCAGCTTTTTATTTTAGAAATTGCAGTAACTACTCTTCTTTTAACAGAGCTTCATGGTGAATGTGTGAACCATAAGAGGTTTTTTCTTTTTTTAAAGAATATTTGTATTGCAGAAATGTGTTGTACCAACCGCATTGATATAACAAAGCAATCATATTTTCCATTTTCAGTAACAACAAAACAGCGGATTCAGAACATACTAGTACAATTAGGCAGTTGGCGGTTTTAAAACATATCCATGGTCGAGATAATAAGAAATGCAATATTCATGCTAGAAACAAGAGGGAAACAAAAATGTACACAGCAAATTGAAAAATAAACAACAAGATAAAAGTTACAGGATTAACATTATTGATCATTCATCCCACACCTTCATCCTCACCCAGACCTCTTAAGTGTCTCATCACTGGAGCCCAGGCCTTATCAAACACTCTCCCCCTTCCTGCATTCTTGAATCTAAGTTTCTCTAGGTAGAGGATCTCACCCAACTCCCTCAGCCACATCTCGAACGAAGGCACAGCATCAGACTTCCATAATCTCAAAATAAGTTTTTTAGCCAAAACAGTACCCAAAAACACCGGCCATTTCTCATGGTTCAGATCAGTGTCAGAGTTTTTTTTTTTAAAGTGTTGATATGTTCTTCAGTATGTATGAAAAACCATGTTAATTTATTCTTTTCCTCTTTGTTGTTTTCCTCCTGAGCTATTTCTGCTCTCTATTTCTGGTTGATATGTTTGTCCGTATGGTAATTTATTGATGTATACTAGGATAGGTTTTCTCCTGTGTTTTTGTGTTGTAATATGTAGGCTACATGCATCACACAGAACTGTGCTTTTGTGTGTAATATGATGTGGGCATTGTTTTATAGTATTTACTGGTGGTATTCAACAATAGAATGCATGCTCACCCAGCCAGTTTTCTGATTCTGTATTGAAAGCTTGCTTTCTCCAAACGACAGACCAAAACGTCAAAAATATTCAATTTACAATGGTATAAAAACAAAATAAGTTAACATTTAAGAAGCTTGTCCGACAACAGCTGACACAACTGGTATTTTTGGTCAAGAAATTAACTAAAATCGACACTGTGGATGATACATTTTGAGCAGTTGAATTCTCAATTCATCCGTAGTAGTCTTTCGTAAAACATTAAGTTTGTTGGTGCATTGTCAGAGGCAAGAGGAATATCATCAAACTGCCTCATGCTTAGTTGAATAATTTACAAGATTTATTCAAGATATACAATTCATAGAATGTCAGCTCCCTCTGGTACAGGGCTCGAACTGCTTCAAAACCAATAACTATATATCTGCACATACCCCCTGATAACACTATAGTTCAGCGTCAAAATGCACTGTCATCGATAAATGGGTTTACAGTGACCGAATGGAGGTCACTCTCACCAATAGGAGAGAAGACAGCAAGCCAATAGCATGGCCTCTGAAGAACCTCTTATCCCGATCAAATAGCCATACAGTTAAATCTCAGCTAGGACGAAAGATTCAAGACACTGAAGAAACATTTTAGAATGAAAAACTATTTACCTCTTTCCAGGTGTCTGACCTCCTGGTAAACTATCACCTTCACTATGTAGTTAGTCTTCCCACCCTCAACCTCTCAGTGCCATCGCCGTTAAAAAAAAGCAGCTTACTATCTCAAATAATCTTTCAGAATTTGAATTGAGTCTTTTTTATTCATGCTTGTTTTTCAAACCCACTCAAATAGAGGAGGTGTTGATTTCAAATGTCACTTTTAGTTCTGATTTGCATTTAAAGCTGTGTCATAAAAGGCTAATTTAAAGAAAACAGGAATAAAGCAAAACTTGTGTAGGTACTGGTATATGCTTGATATTAAATATAAAAATATATAATAGGCAATTACTTGATTATTAATAAAAAGGTTCTTATTAAAGAAATTGTGATCTAATTAAAAGGGCATGCTGTTTTCAGTTCATATTTTAATTAACTGGTTACATTTGGATCCAATTTACATATCTTTATCGGCTCAATTGTCATACTCAGTTTGTTTCTCGGATGTCTGCAGATTTTTGTTGTATGTTCTTTTTTCTATTCAAGCTTAATTCAACCTTTGTAGCTAACAGCAACCGATGTCAAAGGAAGCTCGAATGATTTTAGGGTGTTGGTTGTATCAAGATTTAAACAAAGTTGAGCACAGTGGTAAATGTCAGGTACACTCTTGGGCGACTTAGGGAGTGCAAAATCTTCACATTATAATTAGGCTGTAATGATTTATAACGCTCATCTTAAGTAAATAGGGATCACATTTAATTGGTGTTTAAGAAATACATTGGAAAGCTACTAAATTATAAAACCAGTTTTAGTAGCTGTTCAACTGAAGGATTATGCAAATGTGTAAAAGCCATATCTTTATTAAGTATTTGCATATTTATATTATATATGCATATATTGCATTAATGCCCGGGTGTATGTTAATGTGTGATTTTTTTATTTCTGAATTTCTGAATATATCAGAATATTAATATAATCTTCAAAAAATGTAAAATGTAAACAATCAATCCTATGTGAAAGGCTGTGCTTCTGCGTGACTTGACACAAAAACAAACCCAAACTCCACCCTGTGTTATCGATTTAGTGGCTGGTGCTAATATTAAGCAATAAAACAGAAATAGAAATGTCAGGCGGCTCTGCCCTTTTCTTTTAATTTTCCCGGCCATTCATACATCTGTTCTTGTCTCTTCTTACCTTCTCAGCAGCCATTAAGACTGAGACCTTGTGTTACGGGCAGCTCAACAGCGTCTTAATGCAATTCAGAGACCTACATTCTACACCAGAGTTGCCTTGGCAACAAAGTCCCCCCGCCCCTCCCTGAGAAGCTGAAAGATCAATAGAGTATCCTCGACGGTGTGGCAGGAAAAGCTTTGGCACAGATGGTCCTCTGAGAAACCTTAGTGGCCTAGTTACCATCTGAAAACCAACACAATCAGGCAAGATCGCTATTATGTTGAAACTATACAAACTTGGGCATCAATATTAGATTACATCTGAACTAAAGATCCTAACAGTGTTGAAATGATCTCTCCCTATCCTTCCTTCTCTCCACTTATATGAGTCTGTTTTATAGAAAGTATCATCTGCAGTGATGTGGCCTACTTTATTGTTTTAGCTTCCCCAGCATCTTTAAGAAAAGAAATATTTGGGGAATTAATTTCGACAAGGCAGGCACACTGTGCTGCCAACCATAAAGAAGCATCGCTAAATAAATAAATTCTCTCCGGGGGGGTTGAATTTTCTCACTCAGTGTACCACCTAGTATGTGTTTCTGCCCTCGGAAATGGTTTAACTATGTCACATGTTGTTCTTTTATCTTGCTTGTACACTCTTTGTTGAATAAATTGCAGACGAGAAATATCTTTCAATTTCAAAGAGTCAAGGTTGTTGTATTTCAGAGATTGAGGTTACAGCTTAGCCTGCAGATTCATACCAAGGAGGGAGGTAAACACAAACCTAGTGAAGATGTGGGTCCAGTGCTTTTCTAAAACACAGTTTAATGGCTTACTGAAATATAGTATAAAGTCGAAGAAATATACAGTCAGTGTTGAGTAAATTCAATCAACAAGCTATGAGAAACCGCCCCACTGGTTTGAACTTGTGCTTCAAGCTGTCCTATTTCCCTTTAGAGGAGGACATCATAGAAAGCAAGATTTTAATGAGAGGACTGATTGGATAACGGTATTTCATAGTTAACGAGGTGCCCTGTTGTCTGACAGACAGTAGCCAGCAGTGTGAGAGTGTGTGTCTGAGCAAGAGAGCGAAAAAGAAAGCATTTCATTGCTATGCAGGTTTGATGTAAAGTGACAGAAATGCACTTACACTTTCTCACTATGTTAAAAATGCATAACAACTCTCTTCCGAGCAAGTTTGTTTTAGTTAGGACACAAGTAAACACAGTGTTCGTACAAAAATGGTGAATTAGGAAAAGCTCGACATATAGAGGAATAGAGTTTGGCTTGTCCTTTATTTCTGCATCTGTGGCATTTAAAATATTCCATGAATCTCACTGCAGGCGTTTTTTGAATTACATTTTAATTTAGGGTTATCTGTACTGTGAGCATTAGATGCTTTTGCTTTGGGCACAATGGGGGGAAATCAGTGGTGTGAAGGACGTCAGCAACACCTCAACGTGGTGGAACATAGATAAAAAGTCTCTGAAATTAGTCATGGCAAATTGGATGAAACATCAAAAATGGTGAAAAACAGACAGTATTTGTGTTTAAAATCCCCAGCCAGCTTCTCCTGAGGGAATTAAAATAATTATGCTGGACCTCTAAAAAAAAGGGGAATTAAAGTGTCACCCTGTGGGGTAGTTGGATGCAGCAACCCAAATGTCATTCTTTAAAGCCCAAGAATAGAAAAGTCGGCTGTCATTCCTTTACGTTATCGGCTCTAACAGGATCTCATATCAACTGTGAAGCTTAAGGGGTTGGACATCAAGATCAGGAGGGTAAAACCAGTGACAATGTGACATCAGCACATCACTGTTTGTGTTACACTGGGGTCTCTTTTTGGTTATTGCAGCAAAGGATCACTTGTTACTCATGTCACCATAGGCGTGTTTTCTCCAAGACTGAAATCAATACTTCTAAATGGGAATCAGAGAATCAGAACATCCTCAGGAAGGACTTCAACAAGCCGTATCTCCGCCCTGTTTCACTTCACCTTTTTCCTTTTTCTGCAGTGATTTACATGACAGGTTTCTAATTTTGCAGTACATCTCGGAAGCATAGGGCGAGTAAAGAGCATGAAAAGGTCATACAAGCCTTGAGCGTTGCTGACAAGTGCCCTTTTCCACCTTTAATTCTCCACCCTGATGTGGAATTCAGAGCAAGAAAAACACACGCCTTGTCATATGGTGGAAATGTACATGGTATAGTGTTGCCTAATATAGGAAAATGTTCCTCTGATCATTCAAGAAATGATATGGTTCAGTGGTGATGCAGCCTTGTGGCAAAAAGCATTCTGTCATTGCCATTAAAAGGCTACAGAGACATGGGTTGCTGCAGCCTTTCATCTTCCCAGGTGCCATTATTTCAGAAAAGCTCAATTTCATTTTGTGATTGATACCTTGCTGGCAGTCTCTGCAATCTCGGTCAGACTCTTGATTTTTGCAGCAGGCTCTCATAAGGCATAAATGCTATTTATTAATAAAAAATCTTTAAAAATGTGTGACTCAATGTCTCTCCTTTTTTCTCTGTTTGTTTCACACAGGACCTGGAAACGAATCAACAATGGACCGGCTGGTTCTCTGCGTGCTGCTGTGCGCAGCTCTGTCGAAGGGATACAGCTGCCCGGGCCGCTGCATTTGCCAGCACCTCTCACCCACTCTGACCCTGCTCTGTGCTAAGACCGGTCTGTTGTTCGTGCCCCCCTCCATCGACCGCAGGACCGTGGAGCTAAGACTCACAGACAACTTCATCACCATCATCCGCAGGAAAGACTTTTTCAACATGACCAGTTTGGTGCACCTCACGTTGTCCCGTAACACCATCAGCCAGATCATCCCTCTAGCCTTTCTCGGCCTGCGCTCCCTGCGGGCGCTCCACATGGACGGGAACCGCCTCAGTGCGATAAAGACAGACCACTTAAAAGGCCTCATCAACCTGCGGCACCTCATCTTGGGCAACAACCAGATCCATCAGGTGGCCGCCACCGCCTTTGATGAGTTTGTCGTCACCATAGAGGACTTGGATCTTTCCAATAACAACCTGCGCACCCTTCCCTGGGAAGCCATAGCCAGAATGACCAACATTAACACGCTCACGCTGGACCACAACCTGATTGACCACATTGGAACGGGGACTTTTACACTGCTCACCAAGCTGGTGCGCCTGGACATGACGTCTAACAGGCTGCAGAAGCTGCCGCCGGACAGCCTGTTCCAGCATGCTCAGGTGCTGTCGGACACTACGGGCTCAAGCTCCTCCACCCTGGCTGTGAGCTTTGGAGGAAACCCTCTTCACTGTAACTGTGAGCTGCTGTGGCTCCGCAGGCTGACACGAGAGGACGATCTGGAGACCTGTGCCTCGCCGGACCACCTCATGGACAAGTATTTCTGGTCCATCCAAGAGGAGGAGTTTATCTGCGAGCCTCCGCTGATCACAAAACATCTTACCACAAAGCCCTACGTGATGGAAGGGCAGGGTGTGACTCTCAAATGCAAAGCAGTGGGTGATCCAGACCCAGAGATTCACTGGCGGTCTCCAGATGGCAAGCTGGTGCATAACAACTCCCGCACCATCCTGTATGATAATGGCACCCTTGATATTCTCATCACCACGCTGAAGGACAGTGGGGCCTTTAATTGTGTTGCCTCCAATGCCGCAGGCATCGCCACAGCTGCTGTTGAGATCAACATGATCCCCTTACCCTTGTTTGTTAACAACACAGGCCACATGCGTGAGGACCCCGGCCTCTCAGACATCACCACCTCCTCCAAATCTGGCAATGACAGCAAGGGCTACGACAAGCAGGACCGGAGGGTGATGGTGAGCGAGCTGACCTCGTCCTCCGCTGTGATTCGCTGGCCATCTGAGCGCCACATCCCCGGCATCAGGATGTACCAGATTCAGTACAACAGCACTGCAGATGATACTTTGGTGTACAGGTAAGGCATGGTGGGGGGATGGATGGATGGAGAGATAAGGGAGGGTGGTAGAGTAGGGACATGAGGAAAAGGTGAGACATCTGGAGTCACCATCTGCTAAATGACACTACAGTCCATTATGGCAGTTTGACATATCCCAAAGATGCAAAATGATTAAGTATGTCCAGATATAAGCAGGACCCCTATAGTGAAGTCTAAGTGAAGGTATAAACTAGGGAGGACATTTTTTTACATTCATTTTAATTAATTTGCATAATAACATGCATCAAATGTGCAGTTAAATGTAGATATTTACAGACGCAGAAACCCATTCAAGTAGATTGTTGCATCAGCTGAAGATATTGTGGAGTCCAGCACTCTGAAGAACTAAATGCCCCTTTCATTAAAACATGATATGACAACAAACAATTACATGAGGCCCAACTATTTCACTGCATGTAGCTGTTTGTATCATTAGCAAGTGCCTGCATTAATTGGTTGAAACACAGAGTGTGATTAGATGCGGTTTTCTAATGATAGGCTCGGTTGCTGTGGTGGAAGAATGATTTACATTGGTTTTCTAGGTAAGAAGCAATACCACATTATAATAAATGCACTTTCCCAGCCCTGCATTCAAAATGTCTCAGTTCATTTTTACATTTACTGTACATTCTGCTAGAGGTAGTTTTAATCTCTTAATGTCCAGTTGTACAGTTGATTTGCCCTTACAAACCTTTAACTTCATTTATTGTGCTCTTGCATTGGATAATGTTACCCTTGTGGGGCCTTAAAACAGCTATAAAATAATTTAGGAAGTTTAACAGTAAAATATTTTGCTTGTCGAACTGCTAAAAACGAATAAACGTTCAAGATGTAGTAAAAAGTTCCAGCGAGACACTTGACTTCCTACACTGGTTTATTTAACAATGGAAAAAATCAAGCAAGGAACAGCAGTAGAGTAAGTGTACTCAATTCAACAACAACATGTAGCTTATTAACAGAGTCATGTCTTATTATCCAAAATGGCCCTTGTTGGAGTGTTTTATTTGTCTAATAAATGATCATTACTCAAGCATTAATATATATTTTGTAATGTCTATAGTCAAGGTGGAACCATCTTACTTTATAGGCTTATTGTATGGTTATGGTCGTATAGCTGTAAGTACTGTAGCAAGGGAGGAGTATATGTTATCACACGATGATAATGCATCAAAACTTTATTTAATTACAAAGCTTTAGTAACTTTTCACCACTGCAACAAATAATGTGTGAGAAATATATAAAGTGAACTTAGAAAACTGGCAAAATGATCAGAAGCTAAGTTACACTATTTTCTAAATAGTGAGTAAAAGATTTGCAAACGTTCTTATACAGTAGTAATGTTTGAAATCTGAGAATATGTTTTTCTTATGTAATATGTGACGCACACTAACCGGATGTTGTAACCCGAGGAGTACTTCAGGATTTATGTATTCATGGGGCAGGTTAATAATAGTCGTCGCCTTTTCTTTCTTTTTTTCCTTTTTTTTGTAGGTTTTATCAGATATAATGATTCGCTCTCCTGTATAATTTTCACATCCAGTTAAGGCATGGAGCGGAGTGTTGTTTGGTCGTTAGGAGGTGCATTATTACCAAATGATAACCATCAAATTCTCCCTTTGGGGAGAAGGAACACGTTTCTAATTATATTAACGCCAAGACCTGAAGACAAAGCCTTCCTCCGTTTTATTTAGAGTCGTGTAATCTTGAAGTTCCCGACAAAATGTAGCCTTCTGTATTCACACATCCAAACTGCCTTCCCATCATGCGTCACTTGTCCTGCCCCCTGCAGTGGTTGTGTCATATTGTATATACCAGTGAGCCTCCTCTGCCTTGTTGATCACCTTGTGCTTACCCTTGTTGTCATTCTATACAGAAACTTAGAGCAACTTATCACTGCTTTTTTATGATACAACATATTATCTCATAAGTCAACTCTAATGAAGTGTTGAGCTTTATATTTCTGTCTACCTGAATGAGTGATATTTGCAATGGTTGTCTTTTTGTTGTGTGGAATTGACACCTTTGTGTGATTTAATACACCTTATGCAAATCAGTAAATGTGGGCGTTGTAATTTCAATGATTAATCGTCCATATCTTCACCTCTGTGCTGTTTTTTTTTTCTTTGCAGAATGATCCCATCTACCAACAAGAACTTCTTAATCAATGATCTGGCCGCAGGGCGGGAGTATGACCTTTGTGTGCTGGCGGTTTACGACGACGGCATCACATCGTTAACGGCCACACGTGTGGTTGGCTGTGTGCTTTTCCACACGGCCAACGAGGTCAGCCAGTGCCGCTTCATGCACAGCCAATTCCTGGGAGGCACTATGATCATTATTATTGGCGGTATAATTGTTGCTTCAGTGCTGGTGTTCATTATCATCCTGATGATACGTTATAAGGCCTACAGCGGCCCGGAGGACGGCAAGTCCAAGGTCAGCTCCAGCATGCACTCGCAGACCAACGGCAGCCAGCAGCGGCTCCAGCGCTCCGCCTCCAAGCAACCGTCCGATGAGGGCCAGCATGATGCGCACGCACCCAAACAGTGCATGGCGCTGGTGATGAGGGCAGACAATGAGAAGAAGGAGAATCCAGCAGCCACCACTGCCATCCTGGAGGTGGAGCTGCCTCCGATGACTGCCGACAAGATGAAGAGAAGAACCAGCCTGGACGCGCAGTGCTCCGGCCCGCCATCCGAGGACACGCAGACGGACAGTAGCCTGACGGGCTCCACCATGTCCCTCTGTCTCATAGGCCCCAACGCTGGCACCAAGGAGGCTCCCAGGCTCAAGGACAAGAAAGGTGCCCTTGCCAACATGGGATTACTCCCTAATGAGCTGGCACGAACTAGGCACAGATTCTCTTTTGACGGAGGGGATTACTCCATTTTTCAGAGTCATAGTTACCCACGCAGAGCGAGGACAAGGTGGCACAAGTCCACCAACCAGCTCAACACGGAGTCCTCGCCGCTCGCCAACAGGAGAGTTACGTTCAGCAGCACTGAGTGGATGCTTGAGAGCACAGTCTGAGCAAAGCAGTGAAGCCGGGGGAAAAACAAATGGCTCTGCAACTCACACATGTAAAATCACAACTATGTCTACATGCCATAAACACACACTTTTCCCATACATAGCAAACTATGAACACAAGCACATTGACTTACACATGCAAACTTTGTGTGAGTTGCTGGAGAAGAACACATCTCCCTTCATCCTGCCTCCCCTCCATACTCCCAGAGAGGTGTGTTGGCCATGTCCTTTCTTTATGCAGCAGTGCCTTATTCTAAAAAGATGTATGAATGGAGGATGCTGCTCACTGTAGTCATAAACTGTCCTCTCGATCATTGCCGCCCACCCTGATGATGGGAAGCATATCTTTGGATTTTTTTTAAATGTTCTCCTTTTGTTTTCTGTGACAAGCCAAGGGGGTGTGGCGTTTGGATGTGACTGTTTAATTGTTGAAAAAAAAGAGGAAAAAAAAAAGTCATCATTTCTGTAAAGTGAACAGCCAGGTATCCTGTTATGTCAATCATGTTTTGGGTTCTTTCAAACAAAAAAAAAACTTTTGCACAGAAGACACGAGATACAATGACATGTATCACCACCAGTCTATACAATAATAATAATTAAAAAAGAACAGGATTTTACACAGACCGATTTCTAATGTTAGCATAGCAAGGATGGACTTGGAGACCAACCGTGGATTCCTCTCTGACAGTCGGACTGTATGATGTTAAATAGGTATTGTTCCAGATGTGACTGTATATTAATCGGTTCTGTATCTGGCTGGTCTAGATAAAAAGACAACAAACAAAAAAGACATATATAAGTATATTAAAACATTGGTGTATGTGTACTAACTATGTAAGTAAGTAAGTCATATGTCACATGACTTTTTACAAAGCATTTGGGTGTTGGCTGCAAGTTTTTACATTAAAAACCTGTGTCATCACACCTCGCCCTATTTAGTATGTCAAAGTTTGGACCATTTATCCCCTCACGAAGGGAATTAAACATTTTGTGTGGGTTAAGTGTATCACTGGCGTTTTATTTGTGTGCTTCAGGAGCAGCAGTGTGTGTCCACTGCAAGGAGACACACACACATTGAGATGATACATATTTGATTACCAGGTGCTATTTATAAGGATTCTGTGAAAGCTGCACAACGACCTCAGAAGCAGAGTGGGATGTGGGACGTCGAGGGACGTGATAACTGAATGTGATGCTGAATTCAAATGCAGCCCGTTGTTATGAACAAGGGTGTAATATTTGTTGGATCCCTCTAGGGGGAGACAAAGCGTTGTAACGCTCTCATTAACTTCAAAGCGGCAGGGAAGATGCTTATAACCATTGTCAGGAGAAAGCCTGTGAAGCACCCTGCTTTGAAGGTTCAGTTTACACTTGTATTCAACCTAAACCCTATCTATCTACCACCTAAAAGCAGTGCTGTTTCTGAACAAACACTAAAATACATATAATTATAATGTAGTTATAAGCAGAGATAAGGACATTTTATTGTGCTCACCACCTTCTTTGTTGAAGCATCTGTACAGTAAATGGTGTGTACACAGATAATACGTGAATTATACAACAGTTATAATCAAATTTTGATGATATATAATTACAAACACGAGCATATCCTAAGTGTGTTATGAAAAAAAATCACTTATCAGGTTTTTAAACTGTTGAAAATAATTTGTTGAAAAAACTTGTTCGACATAACATTTTAGCCACATCTCATGGCAATTTAAGTTTTCTCGGAATAATAATTTTTTATAAATAGATAAATATTCTAATGAGAAAACATATGTATCAATTGTATGAAGTCATTTTTGTATGAATTAAACAGTTTTATATTGGAACTGTTTATACACCATTTAGAGATGCTTCTTATAAGGATTTATACAGTGGTTGTTGAACGTATATTTATATCTACTTGCAACAAAATGTGTAATACAAAAGCTTTATTGGTTTGAATACTGCATACAGCACAGACGATATAATAATATGTTAGGGAAACGCATGACAGAGGGAAACAGAAATAGGGGGGATGAAAGATATGTGTTTGCTGCCAGCTTCCCTCTGATTACAGCTACTTAACGGGCTTAGATGAAACTGAGCTGTGTGGACAGCATAGAGATAAAACCTGGAGCACAGAGATAAGTCACACTAGAGGTTTTCAATCCTCTCAAATCTCCTCTTTGCATCCTCAGTGATAGATTGAGGCTGAGAACAAGGTCCTCAGGTCCGTTTTATTCATCATTCTTAACCAATGTTCAGCCAAAAACCATCCAATTTTAGCACAAAACCTTGTTTTTACAGCTAGACCTACCTTAAGAGTGTTAATCTTGGCTGTCAATTTGCGGTTCACACATTTTCCAACAGCTTCCCTTCTCCTCATTAAGTCCTGAAGGTTTGCAGGAAGTGAGCTCCTTCCCATTTCTCACAGCAGCTGTGTTTTTCCCTGCCTATTTGTAACCATTGTTGAACACAAAATGTGCTTAGACAGGAGAAGGCTGAGACTTCTCCCAGTCTTCAGAATTGGCCGGGGCAGCCACACTAGCGAACATTGGAGGAACAGCAGAGCACGTTGTGTCTTATCAGCAGTTCTGAGTGACTGCAAGAGAAGCTTATGTTTAATGCATACTGTAGTAAAGTGTATTTAAAAAGTCTAATCTGAACATGCTTGTGCTTTATCATACATATCATTTCAGGTCTTACTTCCCTGCAAATGGTGTGTCTTTCCTGAAAATGTACTAAATCAACACACTACAAAGTTGTTGTGAGAAATTCTCCAAATGTAGAAATTTAGTGAAATTGTAAATTTGGACAAATTGTGATAGCATTTATCTAAACCTATTGCCATCTCAACCATTTGAGGAGACTTGCAGTGATAGACATCAGCAACGATTCACACCCTGTATTGAAGAATTACTTTTTGAACGCTACAGTATGAATTGCAGACATATTTTATTATTTATTGTGTAGCAAGATACAATTATGAAATACCACAATTGAATCTGTATTTATTTCTTAGCAAAAGTCAGCAGTCTACAGCCATACCATAAGGTTTTTCAATCCTCTACTGCTTTCACTACGAAATTATTTTATTGTGAATAGGTGTATTGAGAAATGGCTTTTTGAAAAGCTTTGGTATGAAGTGCAAAATACATATTTAATATAATGCAACAAGAAAAACATCTATTTAATGGTTGTTTTCTTTCTAGAAAGAAATATTTTATGAATAGATTTTCAGCAATAAAGCACTCAATTTGGGATTTTGCCCTCTTGCCAAAATCGTATTAACCTTTACAATGTGTTTAAGAAAGCTCAGTCAACACAGATTTGACCAGCCACATTTCTTATGCTTTTTTTGCTTTCCAAGTTTCCGGGTTTGCAGCCAAGCTCAACATATCCCACTCTCTGCTGCTTAGAGAGAACACTTAGCCTATTGACACTGACTCGGTAAAGTGCTCCGGGCTTCTCGAGTAAGCATACAGTTTTCAAATGGTGTTCCACCACTTCCTACAGCATTATATTATCTAAAAATACCCAGATGGCCCAGGACTTGGTACCAGGCTTATTTCGACTTTATCGAAAAAAGAAAGTTAAATACAAATGTAGTTTGACAAGTGTGGTGCAGAGAAAGTGACCAGCGGCACAGAACATGTTGTTAAATAGTGCTGTTGTCTTTCATTTTCAGGGCTTCTGCTGGTGTGACTGAATATTTTTCTCAGGCATTACATTTATCCAGAGTGCCACAAGGCCTTACAGCTCTTTAGCATCAAGCTGAATTACTAAATGTATTCACTTTGATGATGATCATGAATGGCAGATTTTTAAGGTGTTCCTCCTGCATCATAAAAAAGTTTGTTACTCCAAGTTCTTTGATCCGTGATGGTCTTCGGAGAGGAAACCGCCCTCTGTGGTTTTCTTTACTAACAGCCTGACAAGTAAACAAAAAGTATTCAGAGCGGACATTTATTTTTGTCTAGATTTGACTTCCACTCCATTTGCACTGCTGCATTTAGCTCAGAGCACAAGTGAATGTTTACCCAACAGATGGTGGAAACTAATCATCTATATGACAGAATATAGGAATGAAATACATTTTTTTTAAATGTATCTCTAATGGTTACAGAGCTATCCCCAGGGTTATTCGTGTTAACAATACCCTTCTCCTTTCTCTTTGTGCAGTTCCTAAACTATAAACAGGGCTCCCGCCTTCACCAGCTTGAACATAAAATTCAAGGACTTTTCCAGGCTCAATTACCTAAAGTAATCGACACAGCGTAGTTTGAGACACATATCAAGGCTAATTACTGTTACCACACTGTAAATTCTTATGAGAACAATCAGGCTTAACATGAGCTAGCAGACAACAATTAAAAAGTGAGAGAGTTTGAATGCGTGAAGGCTTCTCACTTCTGGGTTACAGTGATGGCAGACGAGTGAAAAAAAAAGAAAAAGAAAAGACCAAAATAACAATTTCTGTCCTAGCAATAAATGAGTTCAAGCACTTTTAATGAATCATGTATTTATGTCTGCTTTCAGAAGCTTGATTTATACCACTTTAAATCCACAAACTGACAGGATTTTGATGTGTTACATGTGGGAACCATGTATATAAAGATTTGCCTACACTTGTTGGTCGATAAAGTGACGGATAGTTTTTTTTTTTTTATAAATGTGATTTGTTTACAGTAAGACAAATTATAATAACGAAATCTCAAGACAAAGCATTTATATTTCACAATTTTTAAATAACCAAAAATATTTTTTAAACAGTAAAATAGATGTTTATTTTTCAATTGTTGGCATACAAAAAAGTAAATGTTCAAAAAAATGCACATTTTAAATAATTGGCCAGTAAAGTTTGAAAACATTTCTTAAATAAATGTGGTTTAAAAAACACCGGCCAATTGAGGACAGAAAGTCTTCCTGGGAGGCTGACAGCCGAGTCAATGATCAGTCAATGAGCCTGCAGCCCACAGAACCCCTGATGAGGCAGGTGCAGGACACCCCATCCCCCCTTCATGGATGAGGTACTGCCACACAGAGCGCCCGCAGAGAGCCTTCAGCACAGGTTTGTTGATGTCTCACAAAGTACAACACAGAGAGGGCCTGCAGAGAGACGCCCTCTGTGAATTTGAGGAGAGCCAGAGAATTGCGCAGTACTTTCTTTGGTGGTTACCTGAGCGACTGTTTCTGTCCAAGTCTTTGAATCTCAGTCTAGAGAAGTATTATCTGAACTCTCTGCGCCTGCTGCTTTCGAGTTCTTCCTGCTCCTTTTTGAGTTTGGCCCCGAGTCTGAGTCTTTGTGGGAGTCTTGCTTTCGCTTTTTACGCCTGTGAGTTCGTCTTTCCTTTTCATCATTACTCTCGCCTGAGCTGCTGTCCTCTTCTCTCCCTCTGGTCTTCGCAGTTTTCTTGTTTTTATGTCGACTTTTAGTCCTTTTCCTCCGCTGCTTGTCTTTGGGGGCATTGCTGTCATCACTGCTGCTGTCGCTGCTCGAGCACTCTGCTTTCTTACGCTTTTCCGCCTCGTCCTTCTTCTTCTTTTTTTTCTTCTTCTTTCGAGAGGATTTTTTGGATCGTCTGGATAAGCTTTCTTCTGTGTCAGACTTGGTCTTTTTCAGTTTGTGGCGCCCAGTCTTTTTTGTGTCACTGCTTTTTTCACAAAAGAAAAAGACAAATTGAATATAAAACAAATGAGGCTAGATAGGTTTAGTACGTATGACATCATTCTTAGGGGCAATCCACAAGTAAAATGTTGTTTTAACCCTCTAACATGTGCTGCTTTTCTCTGTTTCAGATCGTACTTGACTCAATGTCTTAGGCTTTTGCACAGACAAAACAAGACTTTAGAAGACTTACAGTGGGGCAAAAAAGTATTTAGTCAGCCACCAATTGTGCAAGTTCTCCCACTTCAAAAGATGAGAGGCCTGTAATTTTCATCCTAGGTACACCTCAACTATGAGAGACAGAATGAGAACAAGAAATCCAGAAAATCACATTGTCTGATTTTTAAAGAATTGATTTGCAAATTATGGTGGAAAATAAGTATTTGGTCAATAACAAAAGTTAATCTCAATACTTTGTTATATACCCTTTGTTGGCAAAGACAGAGGTCAAACGTTTTCTGTAAGTCTTCACAAGGTTTTCAAGGTTTTAGGTATGGTGTTCTTTAGATGCAACTCAGCATTCTTTCTCCTCCAAACACGTCTAGTTGACTTTTTACCAAAAAGTTCTATTTTGGTTTCATCTGACCATATGACATTCTCCCAATCCTCTTCTGGATCATCTAATGCTCTCTAGCAAACTTCAGACGGGCCTGGACAGATGCTGGCTTAAGCAGGGGGACAGGTCTGGCACTGCAGGATTTGAGTCCCTGGTGGCGTAGTGTGTTACTGATGGTAGCCTTTGTTATTTTGGTCCCAGCTCTCTGCAGGTCATTGACTAGGTCCCCCCGTGTGGTTCTGGGATTTTTGCTCACCGTTCTTATGATCATTTTGACCCCACGGGGTGAGATCTTGCGTGGAGCCCCAGATCGAGGTAGATTATCAGTGGTCTTGTATGTTTTCCATTTTCTAATAATTGCTCCCACAGTTGATTTCTTCACACCAAGCTGCTTACCTATTGCAGATTCAATCTTCCCAGCCTGGTGCAGGTCTACAATTTTGTTTCTGGTGTCCTTTGACAGCCTTTTGGTCTTGGCCATAGTGGAGTTTGGAGTGTGACTGTTTGAGGTTGTGGACAGGTGTCTTTTATACTGATAACGAGTTCAAACAGGTGCCATTAATACAGTTAACAAGTGGAGGACAGAGGAGGCTCTTAAAGAAGAAGTTACAGGTCTGTGAGAGCCAGAAATCTTGTTTGTTTGTAGGTGACCAAATACTTATTTTCCACCATCATTTTCAAATAAATTCTTTAAAAATCAGACAATTTGATTTTCTGGATTTTTTTTTCTCATTTTGTCTCTCATAGTTGAGGTATACCTAGGATGAAAATTACAGGCCTCTCTCATCTTTTTAAGTGGGAGACCTTGCACAATTGGTGGCTGACTAAATACTTTTTTGCCCCACTGTACTCTTAGACTTTAAGAGATTTGACGTACATTTTTAATTATTTAAGTCATTGACCAAAATGATATTCTCTGAAGTATTCCACAGAATTGATAATGAAAATATTCAGTTGTCAAAGCCCTCATTACAACAAAGAGGTGATGACTGGTGTTATAAAATGACTTAATAAGCACCAACATTATGGAAGTACAGTGTCAAATCTCTAGAGGGCCCCTTCGAAATAAAGTTGTAAAATCATTTTTAATCTCTTGCTTATTTGATGCAGTGCAGTTCCATTTTTGCTTACCTGTCCCTTTCAAACTCCTCTGGATAAAGCTCCTTGAAGCCACTATGTCCCCACCTGGCATTTGAAAACATAAGATAAAGCTTTGTCAATCTTGTGCGACTCCCCTATGTTACATTATCATGTAGGGAAATTAAAACTGTCAAGAATACAAAGAAGGACACCAACTTTCTTCTTTTCACCTTTCAGAAATATCAACATTATTTAGCAAGAATTCTCCCAAGAAGTACAAAAAAAAAAAACATGTTTAGATGAAGATGTGGTCTTGTGCTGTACCTGTCAGAATCTTTGGCCTCAAACTCATACAGTTTGCGGCTCCAGTATCGAGCCTCCTTTTCGTCATGTTCCGAGCCTCGCTCTCTGCTCCCCCGACTCAGGTCTCTGGGCTGATCTCGATCACAGTGCATTTGTCCCCTGAAAAACCATTACATCAATAAATCAGACAGCAACATACAGTAACAGGTCTCTAAACTGAGGGCTCCATTATGAAACATACTCCCAAATGATGCTCTGGTATCACTTGGGTTTCTGTGTCTCAAATTAAATTGGGACATTCACTGTTCCTACCTCTCACTCTTTGTGTCAGGAAAATGTGTGCTGTGGGACGTATGGACCTGATAGTTTCGCTTTTTCCACATCTCCATCTCCTCCTGGATCTGCAGCAAGTCAACAAGAGTAAGTACATTACAGATTGCCCAGACTCATAATGCTTAGACAAACACATGTTATAAATGCTTTCTTTAGAGTATACAGGATTAAAATACTTAATTCCTGAAATGCAAATTAGTTTGTGAAGCCTTTCTTTTGTGAATTTGCCATCAAATATCCGTAACATACATCTATATCTTAGCTTAATGATATATTTGTAATCTGGATCAGAAAAAGCTTCAGGTCAAAAACACAACTCATCTCTAGGATAAGAGTTCTTCTGTAGACAGAATGTACGAGATAAGTATGGATCCTTTTCACAGTTCTCTTACATTCATATAAAAAACAATTGATTAATTGAATAATAAAACATCAAATTATTCAATAATGAAGATAAGTTATTACAGTTAAACAACTGTACAGATTCAAGATTCAATTATTAAAAGGCTCTATTGTTACGGACAGAAGCAACAGCGTAGTAGGTAGAAATTAAAAGCTTAAGTCCCTGGCTTCTCAAACAAAGCAACTATTGCATACAAATAAATAACATAGTTACATAATGGTGCAAATAAAATGGAGGAATAGATCAAATATACGGTATGTAAAGATAAAGTAAGAGTGCCTCCAGCAAAAGCAGGGTTAAGTAGGTAAGTAAGTTTAGTTGCAATGTTAAACCAATTTATAGTCTACTCCAGTGATATATATAGGCTATTCTGCACAATTTCTATTATATTCAATTTTATTTTTATTTACTTGCACTATTATCTGTTGTATTGTTTTGTTTCGTTGGAGTAGCCTCTGACCTAAGAATTTAATTGTCATAACTACACTGTAGCTATGTACATATGACAATAAAAGCCTTGAATCTTGATATTACTCGGTTCGGTGAAAGATGACCATTTACTGATTTAACCATGAAAATAACTTTCAATGTAGATAAGTTGTCAAAGTGCATCAAAAAGCATATTAGAGTAACAGAGCTTGTTCACAAAGAAAAAGTGCTAGGTGAGACCCCCCCCCCACACCCCCGTCAGAGGTGTTATTAGTTTGTGTGTATTAACTGGCCCCATACCTCCTGTCATTTAACAGGAGTAGCCTCAGGGCAAAGCAATGAGACTATCCCTGTTCTACAATCAGCTACCACTTCATTTAGCTTCTTAGTCTACCCTTATTTATAGCAATGATGGTAGATAAAATACAAAACACATTGGAATAATGCAACACAATGACGTTATTATGTTTCAAATCTAAGGCTGTTGTATAAAGCAGCACCAGTTCTAGCTTTGTACACCTAATGAAAGGGCATATTTCCAACGTGTCTCGGAAACACATGAACTCAAACGCACCTTGTTGTGGGCATCTGTGTGGCGGATTACATTTCTCAACAGTGTCTTCCCCAGCGGCTGCCTTGACATGATCACACCTGAAGTGAGACAAATGTAAATCATCATCAGGTTAAACTGATCTTTTGTTAACTCAATATAAGAGTCATTTCTATAATGTATACATAGCTGCAACAATAATAACTCTGTTACATGAACATCACATGTTAGCCTAGCTCGCTAGCTAATACTGTTAGATATTCGGATTCAAAAGTATATTTCAATAAACAAAATGTAACTTGTTAACAGCCGGCTTTAATTACTGCTTACTATTACAACACGTTCAACTTCATTTTGTAGATTTGTACAAACTGTACCTTTTCCAAAACGAGTAGCATTCAAGAAGAAGAAAACACGGCTTACAGCATCTACCGGTACTTCCGCTTTGCACATCATACGTCACCAAACGTTGGGAAGACTGAACTCTGATTGGTCCAATGGTCCGTCCATCAATGACGTAAAAGCTTTACATCAATTGCCTTGTGTGGTACAAAGCAGTTTGTTTTCGTGTGTTTTAATCAGAAAATAGCCATATCTTTCACATTTGCAAATCAAACCTACTCCTTGAGGACTACATGTCTATTTTCCCTCTTGAATTCGTATCACAGTAGCCAACAACTAGTAGCCATAAAAAGGTGAAAACCATGGACACATCACAGAATCACTCAAGTTGTGCTCAGTGATGAGAATGTGGCGCTGACGACTACACCTTCAGGAGGACAGGTATGATAATCCATCTGTGATTAAATAACTCAGATCTTCGTACATAAGTTTTAGCTTCAAAATATATTGACAGTACCAAAATGAATTCCGCAAAATAGTTTGATTCAGAAACATTTATAGGATATGATTTGTACATAAGCATTGATGCATTAATTCGTAGCCTGCACTTTATATTGCAGCGGGTTAATGTGCTTCATTAACCCTTTCATGCATAGAGGTCACTACAGTGGACAGCTATTCAAAAGGTGTTTTCTTCATTGTTTTTTATTTGCATAGTTGCACCATCAGCCACTACATAGGACCCTATTGCATCATCCCATACACTGCTACTCAGTGCCAAGTCAGTGTAAGTGCATGATACATGTCTCTAAAACCAAGATGGACGACAGAAAGCCACATGGACCAAGTCACCCATCTATATCTTGCCAATCCTTTTATGGAAAGCGCTCCCTGCAGGTATAACAAATGTGGTGACATCAAGTAACAACTAAGGAATCATATAATTCATACATTATTAAAGTATTGATTTTATGTTTGCTGGAAATCATGATACTGTAGTGCCGAGGACATGGAGTCGGAGGCGGTTCAATGGAGATGTAAAAGGGTACTTTAATAGAGAGCAGAATAGGACATGTTGTCGGGTCGCAGCCCGGGTCGACAAGAGAAAGAGCCAAGAGGGCACACACTATATATAAGTAACACATAACATGTCCGTGCGGGAACAATAGCCGCAACTGTAGTTCCCAGTTTGAATTATGAACCAGTGGTTAAATACGTGGTCACCACAATACCACCTGTCCACTACAGTAGGCGTCAAGCATCACTGGCTATATTTCAACTACAATTCATACTGGTACTGCTGCTGTTGTTCCCAGGGCCGTCCCTCCCTACATGCAGATCATGCAGACTGTGTGGGGCCTCACCTTGTGGAGGGGGCCACACCTTGCGGAGGGGGCCTCATCTGAGGCGCACCTATGCGCTTATTTGGCGCAATTAGGGTGGCGCGGCACGGTTTCGTCGCTGCGAGGCTCCACTAGCACTCATCAAATAACTGTGCGTGGGGCCTCAAATTGGCCCCTGCCCCTGGTTATTCTTGAAAATAGTTCATCTGCAATATCTTTTTGGGCCCTAAATCAATATACTTATGTTATTATGATGTAATTTTAAGTTTGCACATCTTTATTTATCATTTTTTCAAAATGTACATCTCTTCCGTTCAAACCCTGAACGCAGGTCCACCTGAGTGGACATATAAACATCTATTTGAAAAAACTAGATAAAAAAAAACTAAAGTTCAAATCTTGTTTTTCATGCCCTAAAGAGCAATAATACCACTTGTCAATCCTGACTGAGGTTTTCATAATTCATGCATGAAAGGGTTAAGAAGCAATGTTTTAGAGTATCTGATTTCCTAGATATTTGTATTTAGGCCTAAATAAGCTTATTCTGATGGATAGCTTATGGATTTCACCCCTGGGAATCCTATAAAGATTTGACATCATAATATCTGAACCTATTTGCTGATGATATTTTTAGTACTTTATCTAAACTGAACTATTGACTAAAGTTAGAAACAAATACAGTGAAATTACAAAGTATAATATTTACTCCTAGATTGTTGTGGAGTAAGAATAAGTAGTAGCATAGTATAAGTAAATACTTAATATAAAGTACCGTTTGTATGTTTTTATTTCTTTATGAAGGAGTGCAGATTTAACAGACAATACAACAATTTTTCACATTTCCTGGTTTTGGTTTTCTTATTACAGGAAATTGCACATACCTCTCTTTATATGAGAAAACAAACATAATCCCCTCACCCTCACAAGAACTGGAACATTTGTCACATCATTGTATCGCTTACACATCCTGATACATTTCCCATGATAAAGAGCAAAAAACACCAAAAATAAAATAATAACGAATAAAAACACAAATAATAAAGACAAAATAAATTAAAAAAATAAAGAATTACTAGAGGGAGGACATATAGACTTAGGCAGGGGGTAGGACTTTCAATGAATTACGTTTGTATTTTATATAAAGTAAATAAAAAGAATAAGCAGCCTGAAAGCTTTACTGTAGTAAATGTACTTACCCAAATATAAACAAGGTTAAATATAAAGTATGCCACACTCTGCACAACTGATGTAAAGTCCTCAGGGTGCCACACAGTATGCTTCATAAAATGATACAAACAGGAGCTGCACCATCAGCCAGTTCTGGTAATGTACGCCATACAGAGGAAGATCTCTTTGTAACAACTCATTAATTTCAGTCTAGTTACAATACCCTGGCAGTATGCAAGATGATGAAGAGCGTGATGAAGAGTAAGTGGTGCCCAATTAAATGGTAGCCTAGTTACAGCCAATAAGTGGACTACTTGATTACATGTATGACACTGTGATCCATATTACCACCAACCATGAAGATAATGGTGTGCTTTCAATATAACCCAGTGGGAATCTAAGTTTCATTTTATTTGATGTATGCCTATTCAACCTAATTTTAGATGAATACCTGTCAGCTATATGCTACAGTCCCGCTGGATATAAAGTGTTTATAATAGGCAGAGTTTTCTTTGAAAGTGCTGCTGCTCACGCCTCAAGATGTTTGAATCTTACTGTAGCTCCTTCAAGTTCTGACACCAATCACTGTGGAGAATTTCTGACACAAATCATGGACGACTGATAATCTAGGAAACAAATGTTTCTTTATTTTGCTTTTTTGTTATTTCCTCTCAAAATAGATCATTGGTTTAAACTTCACTAAAGAAGGTATTTTAGTCTTTGTTGAGTCACACAGATCAAACCAGATTTGAAGCAGTAAAAGTAGTTTAGTGTACTGTTTTATTGCAGTTATTGTACATTAATGTACCTGAATGTACTTGAATGAAAAGTGAATTGACACACTTTAATGACATTTAGCATTGTAGCTCAATTCTGATCGAACCAGGATTTCAAATAAAGCATTCCATTTTTTTTAGAATGTTCTCATTATTATCACACCTAAAAAAATTAACCAAAAAGTTGTATTTGTATTAAGTTTCAACTTTACCAAACAGTTTCTGTTATTAGGATAACACATGTAGGAGGTGGTGCATCATTGGCAGAGGTATGAATGCTTAATCATTTTCAGATCCTTTCAGAGCAAATTATATTTTGTTTCCCTATGCCAGCTATTTAATGCACAAATATGCAAAATAGCGGGTTTATAATAGCAAAAACAAACTTTCATCCGTCTTTCACCTATACAGTGTTATCTCCCCAACAATTACCCTCATGGGCTTCTTTCCTAAATGATATTTGACAAAACCAAAAAGATGGGATTCTTAGGGAAAAAATCTTATCAGTCTGTGGGGCTTCATGCATATCTGAAGGTCACTGAAATAAAAAGATGGGTAAATCTTGTCTCGTGGCGGGCACAATAATGATTTACAATCAGAACAAACAATCTGCTCTATTTTACCAACTCATTTGAATTTCAAATTGGCCGACTGCATGCTGTCCCTGTGGCAAACACACTTTCTTCTCCTTCCTTCCTTCCCTCCCAGTGGTGGAATGACTTTCCAGCCACGCTTTGAACAGCAAAGTCACTCCTCATAAATCATCCGTGCAAGCATAGAATATTGTTTCATGATACACTTTGTTTCCCCCAACTTCCTCAGTCACATCTTGGTTTCCAAAATCTTCATCATCTGCCTTCCCTGTACCCGAGTTTGTCCTTGTCTTTTTTTAATATTGAAGGAAAAACCTTCAAAGAACTGAGCGCCCAAAGAAACAATGGGAACTATATGAAGGATTTTCCTGGAAAGGCTTTTTGAAAAGCTTCTGAATTTGCCAAACTGATATCAGAACTCTGTCATCATCTCCTTCTGCCAAATATTCATGCCGCATTTTCTTTGGAAACAATACTTACACTAAGTCTCTTTTCTCTAGTTTTGGATAGAGCTCCTAAGCTATTTAATCCCCATATCAAATACTTGGATATGCATATATCTTTGATTTACTTGCCAGGTGTGACATATTAGTTTGTCAGCAGAGCAAAAAAGCATAGCATAAACATCTGAGGATGATAGGAGGCAGAACAACTAGTGATCCCAATAATCCTGAAAGGAAGATTCATTGTTAATTTAGGCAACAATAAGTCATTAAGTTCTCATTGATACAGCATGATGTTAATAATAACACTTTCTCTATCCTTAAAAGTGAGTGTAGGCCCATCATTGTTTTTAATTGTTTTCCAAATAATGAATGCATCATGTTGAGCTATACTTAAGCACCAATAAAGGACATTTGTAATTTTACACTAAGTAATGTCATTAATTTGTTAATTAATTTGTAGAGTAAGTTTATAGCAAAATGTGTCTTATAGGAAAGGCTGCATGATGTGGTTTGAACTTATTTGTGTCCTTTCATCTATTGAATAAAACAAGTGACCCAACTGTAATATTAGTAATATTAATGTATCTAAACACTCCTGCGTCTGCTGTTGGATGCAGTGTAAATTGAATGCTGCACTACTCTGGTGGTCTACTACACACATTTCCATGTCTGTGTCATATTGCTCTTTAGCTCATTAAATCATGTGTTGATGGTGCTCTTTCAGAATTTAAAGCACTGCCATTTTGTTCTGGGCTCATATGCAAACTGCCACTTACAAACCTATTTAACATTCTTGCTGGTGACGCCAAAACATTTCTAACAGCTTAATGGCAGAGTGCTTTACAGCAAGCATTTAACACTATCAGCACATGTTGTATAACATATTTTGTTTATGTTGCCTACTGCCCAAGGTGCTAACATAACACTTTAATATAAAGTGCCTTTAATGTTTCAGCACATTTTATTTCGAAAAAAGTGTTTTTTGGTCTTCCCTTCACCATTGCTGTTAAACTTCTGGTTACTGCATGCAGTACACGTTCATGAATAATCTGAAATGAGCTGTAACTGTAGGTTGATGTTTTCATTTTCTAAATACCATTTTCTGTTTGTGTTTTTCCCCATACTTCCTCTGACTGTGTAAATATATCATTAACCTCTGACATGTTTCGGCATGCGTGGTATGTTGTTGTTGTTGTTATGCAAGCTTGTGATTTGGTTGAATCAAACAAAAACACAGATTATAATTTATCTTTTGTCGATCCACACGCTCTCATTTTAGCTGCAGGGAAATACAGTAAACACAAAAAGAGAAAGGAGTGAGAAGCAGAAAAATATCTCTCCTCCTTGTGAAAGGAGAAAGCAGTGAGGAAAGAAGGGAGGAGGAATGAGAGAGAGAGGGGGGAGGGTAAACACACCCAGACAGAGCCATGTCTGACATCCACTCTGACTGAAAGAAGGAAGGACTGATACAAAGCCAGTGCGTCCGAGCAGAAGAGAAAAAGGGGAAGGAGAGAGGGAGGAGAATGCAAAAAAGACCGGCAGAGAAAAAAGGCTAAAAAGATGCACAAGAGCTGCATCAGTCCTCGTCTGCAAAGAACAAAAAACATTGTGTTCGTGAATGGGAGCTGGTGAGCTCAGGCACAGGGCGAGTGCCATGAGAAACCAGGCAGACTTCAGTCTCTGCTGTTGCTGAGCACCCTCTCTCCCTCTGTCTCTCTTACTGCCAGCTAGGACTGAGCCTAGGTATGATAGACAGGCTTCTGGGTATGATTTGGAGCTTTGTTTTTTTAGGGATATGCTGATGGCTGGCTTTAAACGTGCTGTTATTTCTGATTGAACACAGTGTGCGACGTGGAGACGCCTCTGGTCGCCTGCTTCCAGGGCTGCTCCCCTCCCTGCTGTCTGAGCCTGTTTGGGCTATGGTCCTGACTGAGAAGCAGAGCATCACCCAGATGCAGGGCTGCAACTGTATGGGAGGTTAAGCCAGTAAACACCAGCATGGGAGCCAAACAGATGAAATGGTAAGAGCAGTTTTTTATTATAGCATTATGTCAACCCAGGGTGCTGTTTTTGTCTACCGAGTGCATCCGTAGCAGAGATATAAATACAGCAGGCCTATATTCAAGAGGATATACATCATGGCAATACTCTTATCAGCATGCTGGATCAGGCTTAATGCTAGTAATGCATTTCACCATTGCAATATGACTTTGCTAGCTTAACTGTGCAGGTTATTGTTCACTGTGTTTACGGTGCAGTAGGTGTGTCCCTGTCTCTCAGAGCTGGGCTGCTATTGCCTAGCAACCACTATGTGACTACCATTACCAGCTCTTCCATCTCATGATCAGGATGGAGGTCATACATTTTAAATTGTATTCAAATGACAATTACAATACAGTCTCACTTATGAAGATATGTTTTAAAGCCAGCATCCTTGCCTAGATTTGGTACAATTACAAGACGAGATGCAGTTCAGTATTAACTCTAGGACATCCCAATAGGGATCTGGCCTCTGTAAACAGTTCACAAGACAAAATTGACAAGACTTGAGAGGATCATTTAGGAAATAAACAAATATTTAAGCATTTCAATGTAAAATACAAAACGGTATGTTTTCCCAGTTACAGTACAATGTGGGAAGAGTGCACATTTAAAGTTTAAGACAATCTTAACATATGTTGGGATTCAAAATATATACAATGCCAAAATCAGGTTTAGAAGATAATTAAAATATAAACAGGTTAACAAAACCGATCAGTCTAGGGGGGGTTTCCATTCAGATAACAGTATTAGATCTAAAGTGAAGTAGTGTAACAGTACATGGTTAAAACAGATGTTCATGATTATGCTTTTGATATTGTACTTAATGTCCCATTATGTCCCCTGAGTCAGTTGTAATGATAATAAAAATTAGTAGTCGACTTGAGACGTTAATCCAGAGAGAAAAGGAGAGAGGGGGGATCATATCTGAAATATATCTTTTGGATACTCCAAAAGTTATTGAAAATGAAACCACTCTAAATGTTTGGAAGGTGAGTGTCTCTTTGATGAAACTGATAATGATTAATAGCATCTAGAATATAACCAGAGGCCCAAAGAGAACATTGATTTGGATTTATGGAGGAAATATAGTTGGGAGGTAAATATAGGGGAGTTACAAGTAACATACAAACCTCTGAAATGGTATGAAGCAGATGTAATAAGTCAAATAAAGTACTGCAAACGTGCACTTCAATACAGTGGTGTAGCAAATGTACTTAGTAACTTTCCACCACTGCTGATCAGATAATCTGTTGCACTGAAGCTCATCTCCTGCAAATCCCAGTGCGTAATCCTTGGTTTGCCCGTATGTTCCAAATCTTTATTTGTGTTTTATTTCGGTGTAGCAAACAACAGCGGGCGACTAAAGGACACTTTTTAGTTTATTGAACTGCTGCCTGCCGACACAATGATAGAGGGTATCTTGATAATGTCATCGTTTGCAATGACAACATTAGTTGAAGGCAACTGCTTTGATCCC
The DNA here is from genome assembly GCF_949606895.1 of Notothenia rossii. NCBI lineage: Eukaryota > Metazoa > Chordata > Actinopteri > Perciformes > Nototheniidae > Notothenia > Notothenia rossii. The sequence goes on from NC_136902.1 coordinate 73,611,131, forward strand.
CTTTCCAGAAACACTTAGGGATAATCACAGCAGCATCTGATAAGAAGCTCAGTTCATTTTCTTTTTATGTGAGAGGATGCAATTACTCTTTCTGAAGAGTGGGAAGGACTGAACAATCAGTGGTTTCTCAGTGTGGTGACATTCTGGTCTACAATCCATTTAGTTCAAGATTGAAATGTCTCATCAACCTTTGGATGAACTTCCATCAAATGTAAGAAAGATATCCAGAGAGACAGATATGTGAGACGAAGAATCATAATAACTTTTGTCAGCCATTGACTTTCCCTCCAGTGCCACCATGAGGTTGACATTTTTGTTTTCATTTGTGACATTTCTTATCCACTGCTGGTTTGGCGTGTCAATTAAAAATGATATCTAACGCCATCAACAGGTCTTTTTATTTATTGGTCTAATACTATTGATTTTTCACCAAATACCTTCAAAAGATTCCAACAGCTCTACTTTGTGTTATGTGCTATTAGCACATGTTGGCATGCTAACAGTCCAAACTTGCATTGTCATCGTAAGCATTTAGTGTGCTGAGATTAGCTCACAGTACAGCCTAACAAAGCCGCTTAATCTTGTTCTGAGTTTGTTTGGTGGCTCAGAGGCAGAACTTAGATGCACAATATAATAAACATTCACAGCAACGTGTGCACAATTATTCTATAAAGAGGCAGCGTGAATGCTAGAGTGACAGATAATACACGTGTTACGGGTTTACTGTCTGTTGTGGTATTAGCTTGTGCTGAGTAATACTATTGGATAATAGAAAATCTCATCAACTACAATCTAAATCTCTACATATGTATAATGGGAAGAACATGTTCTTCCTAACTGAGCAAATGCAATCCCTCAGGACATGCTTTGGTGTTTAAACACAGTTTTATCCCACAGTTAAGTCCACAGTTATTTTTTCCCTCTCAGATTTTCTTGGCCTCAGGGACATGAATTGTGATGGTTCTTTATGCCTTCTCTCAAGCATAGAGTTAAGATCTATTTCTGCAGACGCAGGCTTGCTTTCCCATGAAGACACAGAGTGGAAATCGAAAGGAATCCCATGTTAAAGGAGCATACATAATGCCATAGGTCACAGGTCACAGTAGCTGTAACCTATTTCTGAAACAGAGCATTGAAGATGACAGCCTGCTTGTACCTCAGGCTGCTGAAGATGCTCTCAGAAAAAACAAATGCATAAAAGCTGCAAGAAAACCAGCTGCTCAGAGACCATACAAAATATGGTTTTGAAAAGATGGCCAAAGGGTTAGCAAACTATGTAAAGAATGTCCTGTGGGAAACATTATAGAGTTGAACAACTCTGTCCCCGCTGGGTATTTCTGATCAGGATTCCATCCTGTTCTGTCATTATTTGCACATATTCTGTGGTACACTGTATTCTTACGGGCATTGCACGTTGAAAATGTGATTAACTCACATGTTTATGATCTTTGAGGAGTTATTAAAGGGTATATCTCCATTTTATGTTTCTGGGTTTATTTATTGCTATTCATTTGGCAGAGATGCAAACACACACACACACACACACACACACACACACACACACACACACACACACACACACACACACACACACACACACACACACACACACACACACACACACACACACACACACACACACACACACACACACACACACACACACACACACACACACACACACACTCATTCCTTCCCGTGCCCACCATCTGTTTCAGCCTGAGCTCAGCCAGCCCTGCTCACTCCCCCAAAGAGGAGTATGTTATCACCCAGTGCGCTGACACCCCTAAAGAAGAAGCACTCCATGATCAGTCTGAGGACCAAGGCGAACCTTGGGATGACAAATCTGAGCTGACAGAGAAGAAATATGTCACAGGTTGGTTGGCTGCACATCAACTCTTTCAGAGCAAGATGCGTTGCAATGAATCCCAACAAAGAAAAAGAATAGCTCCATAGCCTCATCTCCCCTCTAACTCTCTTCCCTTCCAGAGGATGTGTCGCTGTGTGGACTGTGTCCCTCCCTCGGGCACAATGTGCAGGAGGAAGAGAAATCCTGGGAGGAGCAGCTGGACGCCCACCAGGAGCAGCTGGAGAAGGAGATGCAGGAGGCCAGGAGGATGGTGTTCCGCCTACAGGTAAGTCCCGGTGATGACACACTTAAAAAGCAAACCACTGCTCCTTTGATATGAACACATTGACAGAAGGCACACAGACTACAGATGCCCCATAAGAAGGTAACAGCTCAAATATAGCACAAAGAGATTCTAGCCACGTACAGACTTCTGATCCTCTGCCCACATGTTCAAAATAGATCAAATACATTTGAGAAAAACGGATACAATAATAAAAATACTTTGAAATAAGGAAGAAAGAAACACCTGATTTGCCCTCAGCTCTATCGAAACGTATGAGATAGGACTCGTAACATTTGTGTTAAAGTTTCTACTTGGGGTTCATGAAGGCATTCGTTGATCACAAGATTGACCCTCCAGACCTCTATTTGTCCATTTTTATTGACACTATTTATAATCTCTCAACTGCTGGTCAGGCTGAAAATATAATCTCTATTCTTCCACTGTAAAATCAATACAAAGCTGGTCCACTATTAGCACATGCGTGCAAAGTAATCTCTGTGATAGTAATGATTGATCCAGTGGCTACATGCCTCTAATGCAGTGAAAACAATAAATGGGAATCTCCAGGGACGGCAAATATTGGATTTACAGTAGTTAATTAATAATATTGGATAACATGCTTTTGTTTTAAAAGTACTTCATATTACTTGCATATTACAGGTTAAAATATGGTCATTTAATCTAATTTATTTATTTATTTCTCAGGGACAGTGCACAGAATTTAGCAACATTTTTTATGTGCAACAATTTGAACATTATATTAATTATATGGTGTTTTTATTATTTCTTTATTAATAGATTATAATTTTTCTCAACATACAGTATATATTGGAACATTAAATAATAGGTGGTATGCACTCATTATATTGTTATAAAACTGTGCAGTTCTCATAGACAAATAGACTTCATAAAGAAAACCAAACCAGTCAAATAAAAAAAAACTATATTGATGGACAATACTTTTCCATTATAATGCAAAGTCTTTCTTTTCTTACTGGGATCCAAATTTGAAAAAGTAGAACACATATTTTACATTCTAAACCCTTTTTAACTAGACCTCTAAATCAACTAAGAATTTCCAAGTATTTCAAATGAATGAAGTGAAACAAACATTGTAGCTCTTAGAAATAGACCCTCAGGCATCCTGGATACACCACATTGCACTTTGATTATGTTTGTGTCTGCACCTGTACTTTATACTGTACAGTATATGTGGGTTAGTTGCAGTGTGTGTTTACCCTTTCAGGCTTTTCATTATCCTTTAAATTTGATACGGTTTATTCCAGTTTAATTCTCCGGCTTTATTAGTGGGAATAGTAAACTTGTTGTGGAGCCAAGTATTAGAGTCTAAACTGCTGTAATACAGAAATAAATGATGCTCCCCTGCCATGGTTAGTTACATTTGACTGCTTACAGGCTTTTACTTTATACTTTTATATTGTCTGTTTTGCCCTCAGTCGTTGCTGCTCCATGGCTCCCTCCCAGAAGAGGACCAGGATGGATCTGTGAGCATGGGAGACAGCCGGGCTAGCGCTGAACAGCAGCTGGTACAGTGCCCTCTCTCTGCTAACTCGAGAAACCAACACTTGCTCGCCTCTCTCTCTGTGTGAAGTGTCAGTGTCAGCCCTTCTGTTGTGATGATGTTTGCAACCATCACTCCTCTCCAGAGTGGAGAGTGTAGAGCACAATTGAATCTCTCTGATCTGCTAGCCCTCTGTCGTGCAGGCCCACTGCCTCCTCATAGGTTTTGACATTTTTCCTTTCTCTAATTACGCTCTCATACCCTCTCCCTTTGAAGGTCCTAATCCGCTGTCGTCTGGACCAAAGTGTTGAGGAAGGCCTTGATCTCAAGGTACAGTGAGTAAATGCAATTAGGTTTAATATAGATGAGCTGCCATACAAGAAAAGAATGCCTTTCTCTGATGCCATTGTTCATTTGTGTGGCTCTCAGAGGGAACTCTTGAGAAACAAACAGGAGGCACGCCACCTTCAGGCCATCAAGGTAAACCTCTTACATTATGTTCACCTCTGTGTGCAAGTTAAATCTCATAAGAAAATATAATTAAATACATTCCACTGTTGTGCTATCCTACACTGAGGATTCTGCAGTTTCTATAACAAACATTTTGATATACTCTTCACTTTTTATAAGACAATAAAGTTTGGAGAAGGGTATGCTGTAGATGAGGCAGGTGGATGCTGTGTATCTGTATTCAGGTCTCTTATGGACGTTTCTTTGATCTCCCTCTCTCTCATTAGGATGCTCTGCAGCAGCGCCTGGCAGTGCAGGAGGACGCTGTGCTGCAGCTAAAGCAGAAGCTGCTGAGGTGCAACATGGCCAAAGATCAGCTGGAAGGGGAAAATGTGAGACAAGTGATGATTTCCGTTTGACACGATAAAATGTTTGACTTGCTTAACCTGTGGAGGCAGGTTTATGTGAGAGCAACATAACGCTCTATATCAAGCCGATTTATTTCTGTTTGCAGGCGGAGCTCAAACATAAGTTGAGTGACCGGAACAAATTGCTTGGTGAATATGAGGTATCATCTTTTATTATTCACACTTCAGTGCATTCTTTGGATGGATACATTCATATGCAGACTTATGTCATCCATCTTTCTTTTCACATAGCAGCAGCTCGGTAGGAAAGACAGAGTACTGCAGCAGCAGCAGCAGAAGCTTGATGAGGCCCAACATAAAGCAAACGAAGTCAGCCATGGACGGGTAGGGATCCAGATCTGATTTCTAACAATATAAAGTAATATATCAATTCAAATATTAATTTCAATCTGGTTAAGTACAAAAGTAAAAAAAAAAAAATCAAAAAGCTTAACTATAGGCCTATGTGGATTTTATGGATATTATTTATCATAATAAAAAATGTAATGCTCAATGATTTCTCCAATACAACCCTCTGGCACAGCCCCGAGCCTGTGGGGTTTTACTGAGTATATAAATATTTTCAAAGGGGTGAGAAATATGTTTTTAAAATGTCCTATTTGCAGTATGTTTTTATCAAATGTATGCATTTGTTTGGGACTATTTCCAGCCGTAGAATTACACTTGGTGAGGATTTAAAGTGATGAAGAAACATGTCACTCACTGCAACAGAAGCTTATTGATGTGTTTAAATAGCATTGTTTCCAACAATAGGGGATTAAAAGGTAAAGCACAGGGGAATAAGGTTTATCAGGCTTTGGCTACGCTGGTAAGATACTGATCTTATCATGGCATTTGTTGAACCTTATTATGAAAAATTACCAGCTTCATCCTTGAAAATCCGCCAGCCTTAATTACATATTTACATGTATTGTTGTTTATTTTTGCAGTCATTCAGGAGTGAAAGCGATGGTTACAGTAACTCCGTGGTTTCTACATCTCCTGCAGTATTCCAACACACTTCCCCAGTACGTATGCTTTTTTATAGCGGTCTTTATTTTAATACTATCAATTGCTGTTTATTTTTGTCAATGGTGGTTATTGTATCAAAGCTCATTTCTAGTAGAAAAAGAAAAAATATAAGAAAAATGAAGTCAGAATGTTGTCTTTGTCTAAATGATAAGATATTCCTATCAAAATAATAAGGTACAAGGTTAACATGATATCGTAATAAGTCAATATTTTGACGCACAGGATCTACTAAAACAAAATTGAAAAGCTAAAGGTCATTCATTTCACAGTCTCTGAACTTTTAATTATTAAAATATGAGACTTGTTATGCATTTTTATGTTTTTCGCAGTGGTAAATGTCTTCCAGACTTGTTGCCTTAATATGAAAATCGAAACCTTGCAGAAAGTGTTTAACCATAAAGAAGCTGTTTGTCACAGGGGGAGGAGCTGCAGCTGGTCCGGGAGGCCCTGCGTAGTCTGAGGGACGGTTTCTCTGGCCATGACCCCCAACACCACACGCTGGACACGTTGGAGCAGGGGGTGAGCAGCCTCATGGACCGGGTACACACTCTGGACAACCAGCGCAGACAGGACCGAGGGGTACTTACTCACACACACCATGTCGGAGAAAATCTTAACGCATCTGTCCCCTAATGAGTGAGTCAACAACAAATCATGCTTACCATGGCTCTTCTTCCAGGAGGAATTTAAGTCCCCGGGACGCAGAGCCACCTCGACAGAGCGGGATTCCTGGCCGCAGAGCTCAAGTGAGACAAACAGAATCCTTGTTGTTTGTTTGGGATTTGTCATCCTCTGCAACACCTCAACTCTGTTGTAATCAAATTGTGCCATGCAATTACTCTGCTATTTATGGAGTGGGCATGATTGGCTGTGAGGCGAGATCCATTTCAGACTGGTTGTGAAAAACAGCATTTGTTGTGTTTGTGATTATTTCCAGAAATGGCGCACTCACACAGCAGCCCGGGACTGGACACCGCCATCTCCACTAAAGTGCTCTACTTCACTGATCGCTCGCTCACTCCGTTTTTGATTAACATCCCAAAAAGGTGAGAAGAAACAAACAATTTATAACAGGTTTATGTAACGTTGTTGTTTTTTTCCCCTCATTGTAGCATGCATGCATTTTAAGCAAATTGCTGTGTTCACCGAGGACACATGGCTTAATCCAGGCATGACTTGATCTACATATAGATGCTTCAGAATCTTTGCTGTAAAATGTAAATCCTTGTCAAGCTTAATGTCCATGTGGGTGTATATGTGCATAGATCATGACTGACAGTGCGCTTTCACAGGCTGGGTGAAGTGACACTGCGAGACTTCAAGGCTGCGGTGGACAGACAAGGCAGTTTCAGATATCACTTCAAGGCCCTCGACCCGGAGTTTGGCACCGTGAAAGAGGAGGTAGGCGTGGGAGGAAAATTATAGCCTCTACTTCTTTTCACATCAACGTCAGCAGGCAAATATAAAATGGCAGTTATAGAGTAAGATATGCTAATAATAGCCGCGGCTGTGCTATACTTCAAATAACACTGCAGGGGGACTGAGTAGTCATTCTCACTTTCAATCCAGACCTTTGCTCGTTGTAGATGTGAGTGGTTCTTAGATATGTTAATGATGGATGTTGGCGCTTCAGGTATTCCAGGACGGAGCAGTCGTGCCGGGCTGGGAAGGGAAGATTGTAGCGTGGGTGGAGGAGGACCACGGAGAGAAAAGGTAGAGCCAAAAGCCACAGAACACCACTACAAACCTCAGTTGTTGCCACTGGACCAGGATCTCACTGAGAGCACTTGTGATGCCATAATAGAGAATACTAATAATACAATTAACTTGGACCAATGGGTTTAACACCAGTACGATACCATGTTTTAAATGTGAATGTTTCATATGAATAATCTGTTCTTTGACATTTAGTACCACTTTTTTTTATTTTGAAGGTATGAATATTATACATTTTTGCAGTTTCTAAATGAATTTGTAAGACTAAAAATGTATGGTCATGTAAGTGATGTAATCCGTGAATATTTAATATGAAAGATTGCTTTTTTTGAATTTACAAATAACACATCAGGACCGGTGCTCTTAAAAGCTGTAAACGTGCATAATATGCAAACCTTAAAATAAAAATGTTTACTGACATTTTCCACACGTTCCAGATTGCCAAATAGTGATGTTGATGTTCTGCATCAATTTTGATGTTTTAATAAACATGAATTATTGCAGCATGAATAATTTTGTTGTCAATTATTTAACGTGCCTAGAGTAATTATATTGTACTCCAGCTCAAAGCCATTATACACCTACACTTATACACCCACACATTAAAAACAAAAGCAATAGATTGTAATTAATGTCAATTAATTGTTGGGGGTTAAAAATGACGCTTGCTGCTGTGTATCAACCCACACAGCACAGGACAAAGTGACACATTCAACAATTATTGTGTTCATCTCAGTCTTTTATAAAAGTGTGTGGCAGATTGGTTGTGTTGTCAGCATAAGCTTTCAGCAGGACTGAAATGGAAGTACTGTGAACAATATATCTATTTCTTTCTGCACTGATGTAACAGGAAAATGATCTAGCATCTAAGAGTAAGCCATTCTGAAGCTGAAATCCTCCATGGGTTTAAATTGGATCAGTGGACCAATAGAGTTATTTAAATACACACATTGAATAATTCAAAAACTATCATGCTGTTACACATCTTAATCTGATAATATGATATTCATGTGTTTTAAATATATTTCTAAAATGTAAAATTGAACTATAGATACTATTTTTTTTTATCTGTGAAAGCCAGATTATTTTATCTATCTCAGTAAAAAGTATTTTTGATTCCTCCTAAAAATATTAAGAGAAGTACAAAATAAGGACAAATTGGCGAAACCCAGAAATTCACGGGTAGAACGAAACAAAAACAAATCATGGATACAAATATGAGAGGGCTTTTATTTGTATATATCGTTTCCTGCACAAAGCCAGATGGATTTGGAACAGATCAGTTTACAGGGGAGCTGTTTATTGTTTTGAGGCTTTTCAGGCTTTTCAGATTGCATATTGTAGCATGAATTCAGCTTGTTTTGGTTATTTGGTTAGAGGTAATCTCAGTATCAGAATGCATTCCTAGTTTCACAGTTTCTTCTGCCCATTTCCAGCACTACTCACCTCTTCTCTTCATTATTAGTTTCACTATTTAGTCAAATTGTCATAAAAAAACATCCACTCTCAAAGTTAGCGTTCGATTCTTCTTATTGAAAATGGCCGATGCAGTGTCTTCAATAACAGGTTTGGGGAGTTCTAGAAGCAAATAGTAGACATCCTCCACCTCCAGTAAGACGTCGTCCTGTAGACAAATAAAATCACTGCTCAGTTTTACTCACAAAAGTAGAACGATAACCGCTATGTATTTTTTTTAACATTATATTAAGGACATCCCACTACGCACTCAGACGCATTGGATTTTAAAGTTGTTCATAACTGTTCAAAGGAGTGTGTAACCGGTTACCTTGGAGATTGTCAGCTGACACTCGGACATGGAGCAAACCTTTGGCAGATCCAATGTGATCTCCATGCTGCGAGCAACCCCTTCCTTATCTGTCTTCTCCTCGAGCTGGTACTCAGGCTTCTGAGGCTGCACAAATGTGGTGGAGATGACCTGGATCAAATCCATATTTATTTGCTCTGCAGGTCTGAAGTCAATTTGGGCTCCAGAGTCCTGGTCTTGTTTCTCTGAGCGTAGAGCGGTTATTTGCTGCAGGAGGTCAGCTGGGGTCTGACTGGCTGTAAAAAGAACATGATAGATTATTAGGAACTTTGGTAGAAGGTGAAAGATAATACACCTGCAGCGGCAAAGAAAAATAGATCCACAATAAAGGGCTTGTGGCGGCTTATTGGGTATAAAACGTTCTGCCCTACCTGTGTCTGTTTTACTGGAGGTGTAAGGCCACTGATGAAACCCAAGGCGGCGGTGCAAGTCTTCTGGGTTACTCTTTGGGCTACAGCTGACGACAGTGTACTCCTGAGATAACCTCATCCCATGATGCTGCTGGGCAAAGCTCAGGGTCAGCATGTACACTTCTGTTTTGTCTTTCTTACTTTCCTGTAGCACTGCAGGGTTAAATGCCACATCCAACACAGTGCAGATGCCTGGAAAAAGAAAAACTATAATGTATTTTTTTTTCTTTCTAGCGAATTTGATTCGGTAACTTGTGATGCTGCACAACTTTGACTTTTACTCTGACCTTCATTCTCGTCTGTTTCCAGTTTTCCTGCACACACAGGTAAAGGCCTGCTGGGATCCTGAGTTGCAGGCACACGTTTCCAGCTGCATATGTTGATGTACAGTGACCCTTTCTTTGGCTCCTGTTGAGAACACAGATGTAACGCCTGTCAATACACACCCTATCTCTAAACCAAAACACACACAGGGGTGGCAGCTTTTCTATTAAGGGATACAAAGTAGAGTAGAAGCAATGTTCACAAGGGAAAAGTCCATTCCCGTTTTTTAAGCTAAAATATTGCAAATAATTACCAGTTAAGCTTCGGCACAAATATTATTTGTCAGTTTGTTCTCAATCTTGTGACAGTAAAGTGAATAGTTTTGGGTGTTATACTGTTGGTTGAACAGAACAATCCATTTGGAGATGCTTAAATTGGCTATGGGAGTTTGTGATGGCCCCCTTCACTATTTGGTAATTTGGTAATCTAGTAATTTTGTGATTATATAGTTTAAGCTATTTTAGACAGACAGGTGCAGTAGGTGATACACATTGAGCTTATTGAGCATTGTCACAGTGGACACACATTCACTTACAAAAAAAAAGTGTAACTTAGTAAAAGCAATACTTTTTTCTGTCAATGCCAGGCATTACACCAAATGATGTGACCATTATATTCTGTGTCCTTTTCACATACAGGGTAGGCCTACTGCTAAAATGTTAATTGTAACAAGTTGCCAGCAATAGTACAAGTCATAATCAAGGAGAAACAAAACTTATCGTTTTCCTTAATAAAAAGTTGAAAGGCACAGATGCGTTTTGGAAAGAAAGGAATGCATTCATGTTTAAAGCGTCAGCTGTGGCTTTTTATTTGGGTCATTTAATTTGGTTCCACACCTGTAATATAGCTCACTTATCTGGTTGGCACGGGTCTATTATTAATGAGAAACACCTGTGCTTTCCCTGCTGTGACGCACTGTTTGTCGTCACAGAGCATTTTATATTGCAGGTTTGGTAGTTAAACTTATCTTGTGACCGTTCATTTTTAAGCTAATGCAAACGACGTAACTTACCAGCATTTCAGTGCGAATACAGGAGTCTAGCTCAGGCGGTGCACTGAATCCAGCTCCTTCTTTCATCTGCTTCTCTATCAACTCGCGGTATGCTGCGGGGTCATTTTGAGAAAGATCATCCAGGATGGACCAGAACTGGTTGACTTGCTGTAAAACATCCCCTCTGCTGCCAGACATCTTGAGGTAACTAACTTTTGGAGTTAGCAAACACTAATGTTGAGGCTAGAAAGCCACTAAAGGTAGCAAATATTTGAATTTAGAACAAATAGCTTGTCTACAGTATAATATATTAGTTGTGCTATTAAATTAGGCTCCAAATGTGAAACAAAGATAAATAAAACACACTTTGGTTAGTTCAAGTCTGCCAAACAGCTAACGTGTCTTAGCTAATGTTGTTAGTTGCTATGGAAACTGGTTACTGAGAAGCCGCCTGGTGGTCGGAGGCAGAGTTGCAGCTCAGTAATCACATCGGACACAGTTTAATAAGAGGCATAATTTATATTCAATACATACAAAAATTCACGTAAATATGCATAATGTCTTTTGATTGTCTTAATGTGTACATAATACAACGGACATTTAAAGTAAAAATATCAACTCTGTTTTTCAAATGTCTCAAACATCAACAGCATCCTTTGCTTCTTTTTTCTGAGCCTCCCTCAGCCCTCAGTAAGTCTGCAAAAACAAAGAGTCATTATAAGCAAGCGGTTTATTAACTGTACTTATATAGTTTACTGTTATTTTCTAGATGCCAATACTACATTATCTCAATGCTGGCGGTGAATACAATTGATTAATGAGTGATATGACTTGAGTGGAGTATAATAACAAATATCCTCATCTATTAAGCAAAAATAGCATTTTGAAAACTCAAATTCAAGTAAAAGTCCAGCATTAAGTACAATTAGTAATAGAAGCATCCTCAGCAATGTAGTATCAACATTAAAAGTACTTATGTGGCACCAAATGAAGGTGAATATTCTTATATCTGATGTGGGCCTACTGCTACTACTGAGCTGCAACGATTAGTTGATTAACCAATTAGTTGATAAACAAAAGCAATATATTATTATTCAACAATTAGTTTCTTAATGTATTACCTTACCTAATAATAATGTTGAACATTTGCCTGTTCCAGCTTCCTAAATGAAATGATTCTCTTATTTTTCGTTTGTCTTGGTAGTTAAATGGGCATCTTTGTTGGTAAAAAAAAAAAAGAAGCATTTTGACAATGTCACCTTGGACACTAGGACACTTCTAGACTAATTAATTTGTTGAGGAAATAATTTGCAGATTATTCGCACATCTAAAAAGCCTGTTTACCTCAATCATGTCGTAGATCCAGCCCAAGAATTCAGCAACGTTGGTGTAAACCCCTGGATGGTTGGGCTCAGCACAGCCTGTCCCCCAGCTGACGACCCCTACCAGCCTCCATACATTTTCATCCTGGCAAACCAGAGGACCCCCACTGTCCCCCTGGAGAGGTAGACACAAACACTAAACTCACCCAGCTTTCATCATGCCAGGGTTTTACCGTAAACAAGTCACATAAAAGAGGATGAATCTTTAAAACGCCTCTGCAGGCCAGTCTTCAAAACATAACTCTGACCTGGCATGCATCCACTTTTCCCTCTGTGTATCCTGCACAAAGCATCCGTGGTGTGATCTCTCCATTGTACATGCAGGAGCTGTTGCAGTTCTTTGTGCTTATTATGGGAACAGGCGCCTCTTTCAGGGTGTCAGGTGAGTGAACTGAGTGAGAAGACACAGGTTTAATGCTGCTCTGTCAATACACCTGGCACACTGTCATCATGTGTGAATTAGACTTGCAGCAGATGTAAATTATTTTTAGAGCAGTACTGCCTCACCACCGTCAGGCTGTGTGTATCCCCATCCAGAGATCCAGCACTGTGTTCCTCCTGGAAGATCATAGTCGTACTGAGGCAAGCAGACGGGCCCAATTGTATCTGGTGTCAGAATAATTTACATAATTATTCTGACAGGCTGGAACATGATAACTTGGTTTATGATTTTTGTATTCAGATATGTTTTGTAGTTGTAATGGCTTTTTATTCAACACTGTTTGAGAGACCAGAATGGATTTATTTCCCCGTGTTGGGGTTTTGTCTTGTAATAGGCTCCCTCAAGTCTCCATTTACTGCGAATATGTTTGGGTACACAAGCCATTGTTAAATAGGTCCCATAAGTCTTCCTCAACTTGAAATACTATTTTTCTCATGTTGTCGCTTCCCTTGGTTATGCAGAATGATGAATGTGCAGAGTTTTGACACTCGAAGGCTGTTGTATCCACTCCATGGGGAAAGTATCTCTGTGCTCACCTTAAATCTCATTTAAAAAAACTTGTTGTCCAATATGCAATTTACAGGAATGTGGTGTGAAAACTTCAGGCCTCCAGTACACTTAAACTGTAAATAGATTCTCAGTGAAGTAGTAGACATCTTGTCAAGTGGTTAAACTTTGGAAAGTACAAACATTTGCACATTCATTGATTCTGGATTTTTAAATGAGGAAGGAGTAGATCTAATAAACATTTTTTTTTCGAGATAATTGATACCCTTTTATGGTTCAATAGAGGCTTGTTTTCGGAAATTTGTCAGGATAAGAAAATAAACAGTAAACTGAGGTCGAAGCATTGACATTTTGTTGTGTGTTTGAAGCACCGCTATCTCTTTTGTGTTCAAAGGTTTCAAAGAGCTTCACAGACTGACCTGAGAAATTTAAAGGTGTCCGCAGTTTCAGAAGTGCTATATCACTGTCGTGGCTCCTGTGGTTATAGTCCTTGTTGTAAATGATCTTCTCCACCGCATATCCTGTGTGCTGAGCCATTTTCGCAGAGCTGCGGGTGACAATACCAGCGTAAACCACCCAGCTGGACACCTGAGGTAGCCTGTAGCTAACATTTGAGAAAAGAAGCAAGGAAGAAGACACTGATAAGAACCGTTGTGTGTCCAGTGAGGCGCAGCTGCTAATGACTGATTATTCTCCTTCTAGTCCGTAGCCCCGGCCCTTTAAGTGCTGGAAGGTCAGCTGTCTTACTTGTGCACACAATGGGCAGCTGTGACTACCCATTGACTGGTGATGATGGAGCCTCCGCAGGTGTGACGGTTGCTGTAGTAGAGGCTGACCTGCCAGGGCCACCTGCCCAGCGTGGCCTCGACCCCCCCGATTATCCTGGGCAGCTTCGCTCTTGTCCCACACTCTAAACAGAGATCCATTCATCAAGGAGTTGGGTTGGTCAGAAAGCACAACAGCAAATTGCAGCATTCACAAGCTTTATTTTTATAATGGAACTTCGGGGTGTTGGATTTAAAATCACACAAAAAGAGTTAGGTTAATTTGCTCACCGAAACATTGCAAAGCGATAACCTTCCCTGTGATGCAGTTCCCCCTAAATGAAAATAAATTGTGTAACTAATGATGCATCATTATTATGCAGTAGCTTTCTGCTTCATTACCAGTATGATGTCCTCAGACAAATTGCCTTACCTGAATTCCCACATATTTTCCAGATTGCTCTTGTGCTCCGAGGTAATTTGTATAAAGCCATTAGTAAAGTTTGGCCCGATATCAGTTAGATTCACTCCTTTATGCTTGGTCAGTCTGGTAAGAGAACATATGCAAAAATAGTGGGAATGAGTGTTCAGATCATTCAGACTCATTGATGCAAATTTGCAAATGGGGTATTGGAAAATCATAAATAAGCTGGGACTTCAACCTTGGCATAGCCGGCTTGGATTAAAGCTATAAGTTAATGAGTGGGAGCTGCAGTCCCAATCAGTGTTAAGGGTGTACGATTATGTCCAAAGTGAAAAACCTCAAATGGCCGAGCTGTCTGCAGACCAGCGTTCCCAGTGAAGAGTTCCACCTCTCGTAGCACACTGGCAGCCAGGTGGGCAGCTTCCCCAGCTGGATCTCCAGCAGGGAGTTCTCCGGGCTGATTCTGTAAAACACTGAACCTGATTGATTGAAAATCCCTCCAGAGACAAGCTCTCAGGCAACAGTAATGAACGAGCGTGTTTTATAAGTGGGGGATGATTAGGAAAAACACAAGTATCTATGCTAATACAGTCAAGGAGATCGTTATGAGTGATGTTTTCATGTCAGTCAATGGGCCTGTCTCAAGAGTGAACAACAAGATGACGCTATTGATTGATAATTTCACAGCTATTAAACAAAAAATCAAAGCAGCCAGCACACATTCTGCAGTATTTAATTCATGGATGAAAAGGGGAGGAAACACAGACCTTTCCTGGGGTCAGAGATAGAAATATCTTCGGTTACGTTGCAGAAAGACGTCTCCTTTGTGTCCCCAAGTCCCACTGGACTTTGGGAGTAGGAAGGCTTCAGCAGAAGTTTGACTAGATGAAGATGTAGGTAATCAGACTTTTAATAAGCCACTGACAGAGCAAACATGAAGTGTATTGTTTCGACTAAATGTTAACAGAGGTTCTGAATTAGAACCTCAGAACAGACATTCATTAGAAAAAACATTTGCTAGTTTTAAAAGCCTCTCAAATAAGAGAAGGTGTTGCTTCCCCTTCAACTACAATCTTTTAAGATCATTTTAGTTGCACCTTCATATACACATTTTCAGTCCTGTCAAATGCTGATAATAAACGCCCTTAAAAATCTGCCAAGCTCTGAAGCTTGAATAGCTGTTACAAGACATGTTGTACTTTTTTCCTGGTTACAGTTAAGCTAATTTAATGATTCTATCTCAGCACAATGACTCACCTAGAAACCAGACACCTACAGCCAAGCCTCCCAAGAGTCCGACAGCACACACCGCCGCCAGCAGCCTCACTAGCCTCTGAGCTGTAAAGAAACAATTAAGACCTTTCATGATGCCTGCTAAACCTGAGAGAAATAACTAAATGTCAACGGTTACATTTAGTATACAGAACGTTAACAAACAGGACTAGATTATTGATAAGCTAAATTCTATACTGCACAACACTTAAGAGTTGAAAAGCAAATCTATACTGTGACATTTCAATCCAAAAGCTTTATTTCTTATCAATGAAGTGTAAAGGATTGTATTCAGTGTCTTTTTTTTTGTTTTTGTACTGGTGATGCACGACTGCTGTTGTAGACTGTCGCCACTCAGCGGGTGCACCACTGGAGCTTACCGTGAGTCGTCGGGTGAATCCCTTTCAACCAGCCCTGCACTCCCTTGGGCTCCGTCACTCCTGCAGCTTTCTCTGAATGGAAGGGATGGCTGACAGCTGCCGGGTTCTCAATCACTGATAATGTGTCTCCATCAAAACTCTAAAATAAGTCAAGTTAGCCAGTCAGACCTGATAACAGCTTGTTTTGTTAAAGTCTTTTGCAAATATGCTTACTTGTAAAATAAACTACCCGCTGAACATCTGCTCCTCCGACACAGTGCACTTGACTCTGTCAGATTTAATTAGGAGTTAAGTAAACATGAATATTATCAAGACTGCGCACTCCGGATGTATGAAGTCAGAGCTATAGGTGTGTTTACTAGATCTCCTCAACATGCATGATAGCAATTAGCATGTTAAAGTCTCTGGATGTCTGTTTTGAGTCTTTTACACATGCTACACAATACTTGTTATCAAAAAAAGCTGTTTCCCTCTGGAGTGAGAGTGTTTTGGTTGCGATTACTCCTCAACGAGCAGCTGTGTCTAAAAGCAACATATTGAGAGTATTACGGTAATTATAAAAAATCTCTTCATCGACGTGAGATGCAGACTTGGTATTATCATGTTACAGTACAAAATCCTCCTAAATAAAAGCTACACCATCTGCTCTCTTGTATTAACTCTAGGGTGTAGCTACACATATCATTTTACATTTGGAATTAGCATTAGTTGCTTATAATGCAAATGAACACTTGACACATTCCATGCAACTGTGTCATTATAGGATGAACCTGAATCATTTCAAAATAAACCAGTGACAGGAACATGTGTGATACAAGTTTGAGGTTAACGCTATATCAGCAGCTGTTACTGTACATTGTGATGGTGAAAGTAAAGAGGTGTCAGGATTGCATTAGACAGATGGAGCAAGTGAATATTTAGTCTCCCTTTCTTACCATGTTTTCCCGTCGTACAGTCCTGAGGAAAAGGCAGCGGTGTCCGTGCTCATCTGCAGGCCTGAGCTGGAGGTAGAGAGCTGTGTCCCTCTCGTAGTGGATGCACCATTTAACAGAATGCAACTCTGGATTTTCCCTTCACAAAGAGACAATGAGGTCAGCAGTGGAGCAGAGAATGAGGCTGTTGTTCGTCCAGGGGGGGTCACGGGGCCTGTTGAAGCAGGCTGAACCGGGTCTTTGTAGGGGGGGAGCATCTCCAGAGATACCTCCAAGCTTAACTATTGATAGGACACCGGGTGTTGCTAGGTTACCCTTTTTACCCGTGCCAAAAGATTGGCCATTTGCACCTGAGACATTTTATTACCTGACAGTTTGTAGGTTCGGCGAAAAGGTCATTATTGCAGATTGTTGAAAGTCTCATATCATGTCCATCCCCGTCATTTGGAATCCAAAGCTATCATCTCTCAACACTCAGAAACAAAATGCTGACAGATGAGACTTTCTCCCTCTCCACTGCTCGCAGTCATACGCTTTCAATATTCAATATGAGTAAACGTACCTGGCAATAAACTAGAATCTGATGCTATTGCCTGGCTGAACAGGGCCTATTCAATATTCCTTTTCTGCATTCAAAATGTCATCTTTGTTTTAAGTGGTATGAAAAAGGAAGCGTGAGTGGCAGCATAAAGCAATCATTAACTCTAAGAATAGTAAGAATAATTAATAACTGAGATGTGCTCTTTGAAAAAGGTGAGAGGCTTATTCAAGGGAGATCAAAGCCTATGTTCACGTCGCCTCTCAGACGAATTATTGATATATTCAAATGAAATGAAATGAATTATTTAGGCCAGGTTAAATAATATGTAATACAAAGGTTGTTTATGTATCTCCTATATGCATGGCGCGGGATGAGTCAGAGTCCAGGTGATGGGAAAAAATGCCAGGAAGAAAATTCCTCCTTGTCCAACTGTCAAGGCCAAATCTGAGAAATGGCTCAGATCTGTTCCACTCATGTAACAGGTGCCATGGAAATATTTGGAAATCAAACATGGAGAAATGACCAATGCACGTGAAAGAGCAGCATCTGAAATGAGTAACACTAGGGTTTGTGAAGTTTATAATATTTGATCATCTTAGCAATGGGCTCAATTGTTCTTCTGCAGAAGCAAAATGAAGAGCATCGACAACACAGCTGCATCTCTTCCTGGGACTTGTTGTCTCCCTCTTCTGGTGAAATGTATTCTCCCAGAGCTGCCATTCACTTTGTTAGAAATCAATGGGCAAAGAATAAGAGCATTTTCATTCAAGGACATGCATGTAAGGTTCTTCTATCAAATGATTATTTTGATCCTCCATCAAAATGTTTTGACGTTTAATATATAGTCCCAGATATGAAGAATGTGCCTTGGCTAAGTATTTTAGTCACACAAGAAGTTAATGTTGTGTATTTATCCTTTTGTAAATATTCTTTAACACTGTTCTTCAGTATTATAACAGTAATCTATAATTGTCTGGTCCTTACTTGTTGTGGTTGCTTATGAATATAAAAAGTATTTTCTCAGTGTAGGAGTTACACCTGTAGCTTAAGAGTAAATTCAGTCTAATGCAGTCCTGCAACACACAGTCGTTTTTGTGACGCTGTTCTGTTTTTTATAGGTCTAAAAAGACTTGCCTTATTTTGAAGACATTTATCAAGCAATGTTCTCTATTTTTTTCTAATAACGTAATGTAACGATATAGTCTGCAGTGGATTGAACAAAGCAATTTGCAGCTAAGCAATTTGAAGATGTCAACTGTAACTCTTTGGAAACTGTGCAGGACAATTTTCATGATTTCCTGACATCTAAGAACAAAAATTATATAAATCAATATTTAACGTATTACTTGATAATTAAAAATAATCATTACTTGCTACAGCCCTATTCATACTTGGATGTTTTATTTCTAATATTAAATGATCTAAATGGGGTGGGCAAAATAACTAAAATACTCATTATAGCACAGTACAAATTAACCGCACCAAAATCCTCTAAAATGATCATGAAGTTGAAACTACAGTTGATAAACACTATTAAAACTGGACATATTGGGGAACACTTAAAACATCTCAAGCGAGTTTGTCGTGTGAGTGTGTGAGTGTGTGTGTGTGTTTGTGTTGGTTTGGGAAGGGAGGCATGTTGGAAGGGGGAGGGGAGGTTTGGTCAGTGTTGGTTTGTTTTGAAAAAATGAGTGGGGATGAAGTATTATTTGGTCTGTGTGCCTGTCTCAGTGTCCAGACCTTGAACATCAGATGCAGTCTCTCCATCCCGGCTCTGAAATCCCACAGTAGGGTAGAACCGAGCAGAAGGGAGGGAAGCTTCTTTTCAAAGTTATGGCAACATTTGCCTCAAAGGCTTTTTGACACAGTCCAGCCCACCAAGCCATTCAAACCTGACTCATTAATGTGTGGACTGTCAGGAGAGTTGTGCGGAGGCTGCCATTAAGGCTTGGGCCCACAGTTAGAGGGCAAAGTGGAGCATCTTAAAGGCACAATCAAAATGCAATTGTGTTGTCTGACAGAGCACCACCGCACAATCACACACGTTTGAGTACACCTATTAAAACCACCCGTCAAATTCCAAATGTCTAGGCCTAAAATGTTAGTTTTAAAGATCACCTATTATGCAAAATCCACTTTTTCCTGTCTTTTATAGACATGTGTCCCCTCTGTGTAAAGAGAGTCTGAAAGTTTCATTAAAAAACATTCGCTCACTTTTTGTCCTGATCCATTTATATTAAAACCTTTCTGAAAATGAGCTGATCAGATTTTGGCCACTTTATGATGTCATAACAATTTTTTTTGGCTTGTGTAACCATTAGCCAATCACCAACCAAGGTAACCCCCCCCCCCACCTTATCACCTGAATCTCCTCCTAGAGCACCATTGTTTTCTTTTTAACCAAATATCTCTCGGAGCGGCGTGGGGAGTGGCTCCTTATTTTCATCTAAAGTAACAGGCAGAGAATCAGCACTTTTGAAACTGCGCTGAAACAGAGGGGATTATGGGATGCTACAATGCACGATCTGTTTGGTATTTTGAGGCCATACACTTCAGAGACATGTTTTGTATATATCTGAGACCTTAAATAAAGTCATGAAAGTATAACAGTATAATAGGGGACCTTTAAACTAAACTAAGGTGTGACTTTTCTACTGAATGTTATCTGAAATCACTCCTATCGTTATATGAATTAAGCTACATTCAGCAGCCAGTTAGCTAAGCATAATAACCTGGTTGTGTCCATACTGTACGTAACAACATCTGCCTACCATTACCTCTTACGCTCACTGATAAACATGTTATATTAGGTTCTCTCATTACAATAACATAAGTGAAAAATACAAAAGTGTTGTTTCAAGGGAGATTTTGAGTTATTTCATATAAGACAGAGCCTGTGGTTCTTGCCTTAATGCTGAATTATAACTGGCTCCAGCTTCAAATGCAACATACAGATTAACAAATTGTCAACAACAAAAGAAAATAAGTGTATTTCATAAAATGCCTGAACTATTTATTCAACCCTGTTGAATATATAAAAGGGGATATTGTTTCTGGCTTATGATAAAGATGAAAAGATCACAACTTCTACATTTTCAGGTAAAAGATGGAACCATTAAACAATTGATTAATATGCCAGGCGATTGACAAGTGATGAAAGGCAAATTGTAAACATTTTCTTATATGAAAGCATGGTTGAATCTTTAATAGTCGTGAACAGAACCATCAATTGGTCTTTATGTTCACACACATACTCAGTATACATACATTGTAATGTGAACAAGATAATGATATCTTCAGAGTATAGGTCACACTATACAAACAGCTGTGAGTGAAATGTAAATATTGATCTAAACTCCTCTATAATGTGGATAGAATGCATCACAAATGTATAGGGTCAAGAACTAATGAACAAACCTTTATTTGTGCAAAAGCATGGCTGAGGTTTTTTGCAATGTCATGATGACATATAATTTGTTCAATATGCGAAAGCTGTCAAGGTCATGATGCAGCACAGGGTGATGATGGAGACCACTAATCTATGGCCCCAACACACACGCACGCACGCACGCACACACACACACACACACACATGCACACGCACATGCACATGCACATGCACATGCACACACACACAAACACAGTACATCTCACACCTCGTGCTCAGAGGTGGGAAGTTGTGGAGTACAAATACTTTGTTACTGTAATTTTTATGGTATCAGTACTTTCTGACAACTTTTTACTTTTACTTCTTACATTTTTCTACACAAATACCTGCACTTTTTACTTCTTATATTTTCAAAAGAGGCTCGTTACTTTAGTTTTAGTTAACCTTCCTGTGCAGCAATCATGCTACCTGCTGGTAAAACTACTGAATCACAACTGTAAATAATATTAAAGGTGAGTGCATACCAGTGTCATGAGTTATTCCTGAGTCACTGCTGCTTAAACACTTGACCCTATAAGACCACACATATATTACATTGGACACATAAGGAAAGTTAATAGAGTAAACTAAATCTAAAAATCATAAAAGAACAGCTGATATCCATTATTTTGTATGACAAAAGAAAACTTGGTGCTAATTATTTCCCCTCACTCTGCAGAGGCTGGTAGCTGTGGTAGCATACTGCTCCCTGGTGGTAGACTGTTAGACTTCCATTTAAAATATGCTTTTATTATTTTTGGTGTAAATATTCAGCGTGTAAATCAATTCCTTTTTTTTTAGATACATTTCCCTTTTTTTAAATGTTAAAGGTTGCTGTTTTGAGGTCAGGTTTCATTGAAAGTTGGAGTGAAAATCTCTGAGAGGAACAGTCATTTAGAGAGATCCCATGTTGGGCCGTTTGTGGCCTTCGTAGTCTTTGACAACATTTAATGTGGACATTTCAGTGTGTGCAACATATTGTAATTACATAACAATATACTTATGACAGGTCTAAGCGTGAGTGTGGCCTCAGCATAGTGGCTAAATGCTAATCAGTTGTGTCAGTATTGAAAGTGACAGGATGAATAAATAGCTGTCATGTATATGTTTGTGTCTTGTCTTGTAGAGGCTAATGATAGTGAGGGTGGGTAAGAGCAGAGCTGCTCCCCACCAGATGGCGGGTAATGTGGTTTGGTTTAGCTGCCCACCACGCTCACTCTAATTAAACAGAGAAGATTACATTAACACTGGCTCCAACTCAATCTGCTCCTCCACTGAGCGTGGCGTTGCACTGAAGGCGGGAGGGGGGGGGGGGGGGGGTCACAGAGGTGATCGTAGTTTGCAGAGTCAAAATTACACATTTGCAAAGCTAAATTCATTTCTTAAAGGTCCCCTATTATACTGTTCATCAATATATTATAGGTCTCTGATACAAAACGTGTCTCTGAAATGTTTGGCTCCAAATACCAAACAGATCATTGTAACATCCCATAATCCCCTCTGTTTCAGCCCTCTTTCAAAAGTGCTGATTCTCTGTCTTTTACTTTAGATAAACATATGGAGCCACTCCCCACGCCCCTCTGAGAGATATTTGGTTAAAAAGAACACAATGGTGCTCAAGGAGGAGATTCAGGTGATAAGGTGGGGGGGGCAGGTTACCTTGGTTGGTGATTGGCTAATGGTTACACAAGCCAACAAATTGTTATGACATCATAAAGTGCACATGTTTTTATATAAATGGATCAGGAGAAAAAGAGAGAGAAACTTTTTTCCTGAAACATTCAGAATCTCTTTACACAGGTTTATGTATAAAAGACATGAAAAAGTGGATTCTGCATAATAGGTGACCTTTAAGAGAATAACACTCGGAGAAACTCAGAAATAAATGCTTCAGTTCAGACGATTGGATCAACTAGAAAAAGAGTCCAAAAGCTTTTACAATAATTTCCCCAACTGCTGTTGACTCCTTGAGCAAGCCACTCAACCCCCACCTGCTCTGTTTTTGAGTTCAGTGGTCAACAACATCTGACACTGGATCTACATAAAGCTCTCAGGTAATGACGCAGTTGTAAAATCGTGCAAATGTGGAGAAATATTGTAGGTAACCGTTCAAAACTAAATGGATAATTTGGTGTACAATTGACCAAAGCCAAACAATAGCGGTTCTTATTAGAGGAAATGGAACAGGGTTGTCTCTTGTGAAATGTTCGATCAGCAGCTGAACTGACTGATGAGGCGGATGTCTGTGAGATCTGTTGGCAAATAATGTAATAATGTTTCTTTTCAACATAAATGATTTAAAAGATCTGTAGAGTTAAATGTATTCAATATTTCACAAGTAACAGCAAAAGAGTATAGTATACAAGCAACATAGTTTAATGTAGGAATCAGATTTACTCTTCTATTTAAAAAACATGCAACCCCATGACAAACAGTGTGGCAGGTCTCAACCCCAAAGGTTGAAAAACCATTACACTTCAGTGAGCAATTCAAAATGCGGCATATTGACAATGTTGACGCTGTTTTCCAGTAGAAAAATGAATGGAGTCTTGTTGTATGTCATTATAATCAGTCTTAAGTAACATGTGTCTGTGGCCAAATTAGCTGTAAACACAGAGCCCTTGAAAACAAACGTGTAAACAACACTGTTAAAACTGCAGGCTGGAATTTTGCTGACCTTGTTGAAATAATATAGCTAGAAAATAGATTACATAATAAAACATTCAAAGCGCACTCAGAGGCTACTTTATGGTAACATGGAGACGATAGAAAAAGGAAACCAGAGGAATACTTTGAATCAGCACGATAACCTGTTAAATCTCTAAGGCATTAGGCAAACAAAACCCAACATTAAAAAGATGTCCAGTAAAAGCTGCCAGCACCTGAATTTAGTAAGAGGTCTCAGTTTCACTGTGGCAGGCCTGATGTTCTGATACTTAGTGCCTTCACATCTGGGATAAAACACCGGCCAGCTGTGGCTCTGGCAGAGGGCCATCAGAGGTCACCACGGAGCCTGGAGTGACTCCAGCTGTTTGCACGTCGTCCAGATGACACATAAACTCTATAAACAGCTTGAGACGGCGAAGGTTTGTGGCAGAAGCCAATAAAGCGTTAAGAAGGATCAGCTCATTGTCTCTGTCCACATCATGGGCAGGGCTAGAGCCGCGCTGTAAAAGTGAAGTGTTCAGGCTGAGGAGCTGGACCAATGTGTGCAGTACCCTGTGGTGTACTTCTTCCTATTTATGGAGAGACAGAAGCTCATCTGGTTTAAAATAAAAAATAACAAAGTCTTCCCAATATTCAATAAACGGTATTGCATGAACACCACATGTTGTAGCCTGAATCACAAGGAAAGCCTTAACAGCTTATTGAATTCAATACATAGTTTTATGGTATAGTATAGTTTGACTTGTGTTGTTTTAAAGGTATTATACAGTTTTTCATCTCAAAACATCTCTTTGAAGTGTTTGGCCTCGATGGTGATCTAGGAGGAGATTCAGGTGATAAGGTGGGGGGGGGGGGGGGGGGGGGGGTTACCTTGGTTGGTGATTGGCTAATGGTTACACAATCCAGAAAATCGTTATGACATCATAAAGTGGCCAAAATCTGATCAGCCCATTTTTAGACAGGTTGTCATATAAATGGTTCAGGACAAAAAGAGGGAAGGTTTTTTCCTGAAACTTTCAGAATCTCTTTACATAGAGGGGACACATGTTTATGTATAAAATACATGAAAAAGAGGATTTTGCATAATAGGACCTCTTTAAATTATATTTTCTTTGGGAAACCTTTATGTTATAGTCTTGTCATTTATAAATGAGACAATGGTCATCAGCATCATCTGGGACAGTGATGAGTGTGCATGCGGATGGAGTTTGAACAGCTTGTCTTCTGGTGTGATACCTGTGGAGGAGAACAGCTGACTTGGCGAGGAGCCCCCCCCCCCCCACACACACACACTGAACAGCTGTGGAAGCTTTTTCACCTACCTTGTATATTAATTGTTTCTTTAATATAGATAATTGGAATAGGCAAACAACCTAAATAAAGTGTATTGCGATTACATCTCACATTTTATGTCAAATGATCATCAACATCTTTAAAGTATATGATAATTATGTAACAAAAAATAAATAAATCATAACATAGATATCATTTCAAATGTCATACTATATTATGTCTTAACAAAATGCAATTCAAAAGGTATCTACAAATGTCACGTCATATTTTAAAATAGTATAGTTTGCCATACATTTTTACTAGTAAGTCAAAGTAAAATATGACAAAGAAAAGTAATAAAATGTCGTAGTATATCAGTAGTCTATACGATTTCCTTGAAAAAGTCACATGATCACAGTATCTCACACAAAGTATAGTGTCAAAATATCATCATACTACTATAGTATGCCATAAAAAGTCATAGTATACTATGTTATACAAATGTAATAAAAGGTCATAATAGTTCATGAAAATGTCATAGTGTAGCTTGTCTTTTAGAAGTCATAGAAAAGCATTCCTCTGCCCAAAACTGTAAATGACATTAATGACAAATATCCCCTGACTAAATATCTAAATATATTATAAAAAACTTGACCAGAGCAATCCAGCCATTCAGTTTAATTGTATGCAGATACTTTTGTTATCCTTTGTATTTAATCAATTGTGATAAATAATGTCCATTTCAAGATAAATATATCGAGCATATATAGAAAATTATGGATGGTCTTGATATAGTTGAGACCATCCGCAAAAGAGTAAAATACCATTGACATCAGAGTTTGAAAATGGAATGCAGACAGCCGAAACAGAGGGCAAATGAGACAAGATGCATAAAATAGTAAATTGTTTTATTCTTTTTTTAACCATGCCACCGAACACTGACGCATACAGAGTTGTGCCTGAATCCACACTGAGAAAACACTTTCACACACTGTGTTACAAAGCTGTAATGAAGAGGGATTTTACTGCACACATGGCAAGAAGAACAACCCTGATTGGATACCAGGTCGAGCTTTGATCTGGCCCTGAGGTAGACAGACATTGACATAATCTAAACAATGCTAATCACATCCTTCTAGGACACATCAAATAAAAGGACATCTGCATTATCACAACATAGAAAGATCAAAGAAATAACCCTTTTCAAACAAAAGTGCTCTTGTTTCTTTTGGTCCACCAAGGAAATCCATGTATAGTGCATGTTCATGTAGAATAGATACAGTGAATGTGTGTTTTCATGGCACTGAGTGTTGTTGGCTACTTAAGAAGGCATTGGTAATGCCCACTGACGCCAAGACTTGATATACACACTGTTTTCATCCGAAGATCTCGGTCTATTGTCGCTTTGAAGGGAACAAATTTGATGCAGTTCCAAGCAATTGTGATTTCAAAAGTACACGCTTGACTCATCAGCCACTATCACAGTATGTTGTATCCAGTTGCAATTTTCAGACAAAGTGGATCTACATGGCAGTCTATCTTTATTTAAGTAACAATAAACAAACACCCAGAAACAACTACCAATAGCACAGACCCATGTACTCAAGCACATCAATGCTCTACTTATAAAAGAGGCACAAGGGAGGGATCTTAATCAAATCAGAGACTTATAAAACACACACATTAAGATGTTTCTCAAATCATACCAAATGTAAACAGATAGCAAATTACTGTAATACAAAAATACAACATGTTTAAATCTATAAGGCCTGTTTTAGGCTCACATTAGGGAATAACATACAATGACAGTTTGTACATTACAGCTACACTATACTGACAATAACCTGCTCATAGTGATTCAATGTCACAATTTTCTATTCATGTTTTGTATAAAAACAACAATTTCTTTTTATGTTTTCTTAAATTTTCTCCTAGAAAATTCTGATTCTGTGATTTTGTAAGACATGTATAGTTAATGATAAAAAACTACACATAAAAGCCATGTTGAGGCTGTTTTTTTACCCACCGCTTGTCCATTTAAATGATGTATTTGTTAGAAAATGAAAAACTACTGATGACTGAACACTTTGCAGTAGGTTTGAAAGTGAGGAGAGGTAGAGCTCGCTCTACTAGAAATCATCCCAAGAGACACCGTGATGAAAACCAGCACATATTTGGTAACAAATAAACAACATATAAATAGCAAAACCTATTACATTGCAAGAAAAACTCAAATTGTAAGCCAGCTACCTCGAAACAATATCATCCACGGCAAGAAAGACAAGGCAATTAAAGAGATCAAGCTTGTGAGGTCAAAACGTGGAGGCCATTCAAGTAACACATGCAGAACATAAACAAATCCAAAACAAAATCCAGCATAAAATTAAATTGAAAAGTCACAGGAATTTAGGAGAGAACATGTTGCAAAGTTCAGCTAATCAAGCCTTCGTGGAATTATATATTCAATACTACTGCACAATCATTGAAGATAACTCAGGTTCAGCAATCGATAAATCATAAATTCTCCTGCTCCACAGACAGGTCAGCAGTGGCAGCCATTGTGACTTTGATTCAACAACAGTGGAGAGAAAGTTATTATCAAAACTGTGTGTGTGAGGGAGAGTGTGTGTGCACTAGGGCTGAAACAATAAGTTGTCAGTAAACTCATTCTCAACACTTCCTTTTGTGGGTTGAAAATAATACATCTCCACGGCTTCCTGTTTCTCAAAATGTGGCCATTTGCGGCTTGTCTTTCAAATCAGTGGGAACAAAAGTGGTTATTTGAAGATGTCACCAAAATGTGACTACATTTTTCAGACTAAACAATTTATCACTTAGAATAAAAAATAATCTAATTCATAATAAAACAAATCATTACTTGCAGCCCTAGTGTGTACACAGATTAATTTTCGTGCTTGCATGTCTCTGTTGTCAGGTAAAAACCTTGTATCTCCCACAACGACAACTTCACACTTAATCCAGAAAGAGTCTAAATATTATTTCTTTAAACCCACAGAGAGACATTTCATTTTCCAGCATGAAAAACAGCAACACTGGAGTTACAAGGTTTTCACCCAACAGTGACAGAGTGTGTGTGCGTGGGACGTCCAAGTCCTGCTCAGACGTAACAGACGTACAGGTAAGTCTTTTCTATCCTCCAGTCTGCCGGCACGTCCTCCGGCTTGTGGCCCTTTATGTGCTTCTGCATGGAGGCCAGGCTGGGGCAGAAGTCCTGGCAGACGGTGCACTGGTACGGGGACGCTCCGTTGTGAGTGCGCAGGTGCTTGATCATGGCCGAGTAGTCTCTGGACCGTTGGTGACACAGTTTACACTCAAATGGCTTCTCACCTGAAAAATGCAACAATACAGCATTAACCTTGTAGACCCGGGGCCAGAGGGCCGGCCACGTGAAACGGGACTCACCTCCATTTCAGTCCACTGTACTCCAGGTGGTGTTGTGTTTGTGCTGGTGAGTGTTTTCGCGTCAGGATTAGACCTATATCAGTTTGCCAGTTAGATATTGGCCAGTCAGCGTCATCTACCACAAATACGACAGAGGGTTCTCTCTGACCTCAGCAAGGCGTCAGATAGCAGTCGGTACAATGTAACCTGACATTACATTTAGATCTGTTGCACAAAGATAGGGTTTTTTGTCCTATTCGCGAAAAAAAGCTTTAAAAGCTGAAAAACCATCAATATTTAGTGGTTGGATTGACTGTTAACAGCATTTCAAAGGCCATTTTGTTACGATAAAAAAAAAAGATGTGTCATTTAAGTTTTAAGTAAAGTTTTTGAAGGCAGGCATTATTCTATAGTTGTCTTCTGTCAACATTTCCATAAAAAAAACAAAAGCATGAGTGCATTATTCAGACCTTTAATATTTTCTGACTACCCTAGCCTGTCTGTGGCACTCAGCCAGAATCTAATTTGTTCTGAGGGAAGACGTAAATCTTTAAATAGGTCACAAAAAGAAATGGCTGCAATAAAGAAATAAAGCTAATTTTCTTAAACAGTTGGGCACCGTAGTTTGTAGCAAATGTTAATCAAAGAGAAGAGTAAAGTACAGTAGCACATTATTATATGTGTGTCCTGGCAGACTTGGCTATTCAGAAATTACTTGATGAAAAATCACATATATCACCAGCCTTTTAAATATAGATATTGCATAGAGGACCACACCTATTAGCAGCGCTGAAATGCCTCCCTGTATGGGTGAGTGTGTTCTCGCCTCTGTTCTCTCACCTGTGTGGACGCGGTAGTGGGTTTCGAGCTGGTGTTTGAGGCTGAACCTCTTCCCACAGCCGTTGCACTCGTAAGGCTTCTCTCCTGTGTGGATGCGTTTGTGACCCCTCAGCGTCCCGTCGTCTCTGAAGCAGCTCCCGCAGAATTCACACTCAAACGGGTGATCGCCTGAAAACACAGTCGTGTCAAAACAGCAGCCGCAACACCAACACAGCTCATTATCATGAGAGGCATTAAAGGCTAACTTCGTCTTTGGCACGACATGGAATGGGCTCATATGTAACTACGTAGGTCAAATAGCTCTTTTCTGCACATGCATATCAAGCGGGGGAATAATGTGCTTTCAGACATTGCTAATGTTATGACATGAGGACACTCCTCTTGGCTGTCTGGTAATAGCTAATAAAAGCCCTCAAGGCATGTAGTGCTCTGTGCTCTATACTGTAGTTAATCTATTTCTCTCCTAGGCTGAGGGTTTGACTCATCTCCAATGACCTATGCGCCTCATTATCTCAGTGTCCACAGCAACAGCCAAGTCAGAGGATACATTGCTCTCCTCATTACAGGCCCATTCTCCCCAATCCCCCACCCCACTGTGGAGCAGATGACATTTACAAAATGTTACTTCCAAGCAGAATGGCATACAAACAAGATACGCCGCCATGGCCAAAACTCCCTTCACTTCTGTCTCTTCACATCAATTATGTATTTCTCCTGTCTAGACATCAAGCCATCCTGACAGCTGGGAGTGTTATTTAAGGTAAAAGAAGAAAGGGGGACATCTTTTCAGTAAATATCTCTCCGTCTCCTGCGGCACTAAGACTCACCCTTGGTAGAACACACAGACAAGTCATTTCCATTTGCTTTTACTTCAATATTTATTTGGGTTTCCTCTATCATTTTGGGTGAACCACACTAGAACTGACAGCCATGAATTGCAGAAGCCCAAAGGCTGTCTAAGAACCCAAAATATAAGCAGGATGAAATTGCCCAAAATATGCACCGGCCATAACGGTACAGTGCTGTCATCAGAGAGGTGAGTCATCGTATAGAGAAGTGAATAAGAGGGTGGGAGAGGATGCATGCAAATTGACTTAAAACCTTAAAGCCAGTAACCTAAGGAAATGAACTCGTATACAGAAATAAAAACAGCCGTCTCCTTTCCAACATATGCATGCTTTTGACACTGCATGCTTATGTTTTATGGCAGGAGATAGTGCTATAGACGTGCGAATGATCCGTGCCTTACCCGTGTGTGAGCGCAAGTGTCTTTTGAGGGTCGTGTGGCTGGGGAAGGGGCGCTCACAGTGGCTACAGATGTAGCTGTGCATGCCTGTATGGACCTCCATGTGCTGCTGCAGGGCCTTCTGGGTCTGGAAGCGCTTTGCACAAAGCAGACAGAACAGCGCCATGTCAGTCCCTGGAGAACACACAAGACACAGACGCACAGTTATTTCAGTACCATACACAGACAGGGCCTTAAGTGGGGAAACTGGGTCACTTCAACTTTGTGCGAGTCCTCAGAGGGAAAAGCTTCTTTCAAAGAGCAAGTGCCTCTACCTAAACTAACTCCCCTAAAAGCCCAGAGGCACTTTCAACTGCGAGTCTTTATGCGTTCTATTTTAAACCATGAAAGTCATTGTTTTCTTTAAGAATTTCCCACACAATGCACAGCATGCCAATCACACAATCAATGGATCCTTCCTGGTGTGTTAGATGTGTAATTATTCTCTTCATTCCCCATCAGGAGTCAGCTCCAGCCTGTGAAGTCCTCTGTCTCTGTGCTCAAAGAGCGGCTGATAGTAGCTCCACCCTAAATGATGCCTACACTATGCGCTCTGTGCAGAATGTTAAGTAGTGATATCAAGCCATTAAAGGCAGGACTGCAGGAAAAAACACAATCCAGTTTAATCCTGTGTGTGACCTGGCATCTCTTCGGGGCTGCTTTCCTGTTGCACGGAGTGTGGAGAGGAATACAGATAGGGAGTCGCTGGCAGGGTAGCTCTAGTCAAAATGGCAACGTGAAGAAGATCCATTGGCTGTCATACAGTCAACACTTGATCTACAGGCTGTGTATGCCAGCTCTCAAATCCAATCTGGCATTCACACCGAGGCAAATTCATATATGCCGTAAGACTGAGGGACTGGTTAATCAGCTGCATTGGACATAATGTGCATGTCCTGCAGAACGAGGCTTTAATGTGAGATTATGAGCTCCTTATTTCTCTGTCTGCTCAGGTTGCAGATCATTTACAATGCTAGCAGGTCCCATTGCTCCTGACTCAGATTCAATCAGACATCTCCAGCGGAGGATCATTAGTAAACAGAGGACTGTGCCAGCACTTCATTGGAATTCAAGTGGGGTTGCTGTGTCGCATTTAAAATGCAGTCTGATGAGGTCCACTAAATCAAATCATTTGTTACTGTTATTGAAGTGCCTTGAGGCAACTGGCAATTAAATTGGAATTAACGCAGGGAAAGGGATACAGCACACTCATACTAAGAGGGAAGAGTGTCAGACTCTTGCTTTAGGTTCAATCAAGTTAACAGACAAGCCTGTTCAAACTAGAAAGGAAAGGAAACAAATCAAGCAAATGCACGTTTTATGGGATAAATCTGAAACATTCACTGTGTATTGTTTACTAATCCACATGTCACAATTTCTCAAACAAAGCAAGACACTTTTTACACTTACACCTAATATTATAATTATGGGGCTTCTTCTTTTTAAACCTAGTTTTGAAATGCTCACTAATAGAACTGATCATCTGTAATCATTAACAGAAAGAAGACAGGATGAAAGACATTCCCTGATCCTAACAATCCTGCATGGACCCAACTGCACCTGTTCAGAGGCTCTAGCCTCTGGACTCCTGCACAAAGGGAACACAATGAGGTCCAGGCCCTCATTGACCAAGCCCATTAGTCATAGGCTCCTCACGCAACTCCTACAATCCCTGTCTTTATGCTGTCGCCTAATGACCGCGGTCCTTTCTCACCCACGGATCACAATATTTTAGTTCTAAACAAAAGACCCTCCATTCTGAACGCCTCTGCACCCTGCCCACTCCCCTTATCCGCTGACCAACTCTTTCACTGTCTAACCAGCTTCACTTTCCGCCTGAGTCATACCTAACGAATGCCGATTCACTGTGCACTGTGCAACAGTGGAGTCGGGATAATGATCCATCTAAAAATGGCTTAAAGCATTTAAAAAAAGAAAAAGCAATCTGCATAACCTGTGATGTGGAAGCCTTGATCCACTTTTAGCGGTTTCTCTTGTAATGTTTTCTGCAGACAGCAGGGGGCGTGCTTTCTTTTCCAATGTGTCCTGGATACTTTAGCTGCAGGCAGAGCACAGCAGAGCCCTCAGCCAGCCGAAAAACACATTAACCACCTTGTAGACACCTCAAAGCTACTTTAATCATCCTCTCTCCGCTCTCCCTTTATTAACTATCATACATTGTAAATGCGTGTTTCAATGCGGCCTGGGTCCTTTGTTCTGTCTGCTCTGAAAGTTGAACATCCCAGTTTCTTTGTGCAGGTTAAACCGTTACTCCCTGACACACTGGCAGACTCTCACAGATGTATATCCTGATACTTCTGTCACCAACAATTCTGAAACTTGAGTAAAGAAATATGACAAATATTCTGTCACAACAATCACACTCTTGATCCCGGGTTGACACGCAGTGACAACAGCTCAGCAGTCGCTTTTGGTTTGATTCTGCGCAACCGAACGCCGAAAATAACAAATAACAAATAATATCTTGAAGTGTAAACAAAAACCTTTCGGAGGCAAGGAAGTGTTTGTGTGCGTTAGTGGTGGCATTTCGCCTCGCTGTGCTCTGTTAACTTTTCAAAGAAAGAGGATTTGCTGTTGTAGAGTTTTCCAGTAAGCTTTGGTAATAAGTGTAGAGGAGCTTCTTTATGAGAGAATAAGCCCTAAAGTTGGCTGTCATTGCCCCCTGCCTTCTCACCCTTAACCAGACAATGGATTTGGGATTTGGGTTTTAAGGCACAGGATGACCCCTGACCCTTGGCCCTCAATGGGGTAAATACCATGTAATCAATGGTATTCCTCAAAGGCTGGAGAGTTGACTGAGCATTGTGTTCAGTGGAAGGGAGTCTTAACAGTGGGAATGATTTACTTTAAAGGAAATCTGCCAGGGAGGCAGAAAATATAAACATTTAATGTCTGTATTATATTACTGAGCTGCTTGTCTAATGCACACGGTCTGAGGTTGCTATGCTATTTCCGCATATCTCCACTAAGACCGCGTGTATGCTCATGTGATTTAACATGGTCTGCCTTCATACATCTGCCACTTATTCAGTCCAACCGAGGTGGGAGCCAGCCACGCTCTCACGCTGCCTAAGAAACAAAACCATGTGTCTAGGCAACCAGATAGGATCATGGTCCTTGTTGGGGTGAAGTGTTCAAGCTAATCCCTTCATTCACAAATAAGCGCAGCCTGTTTCTTTTCAAACTGCAAACAAAAGTGTTCCCACCCTGAGAATCTGGGAGTAAACCCACTGCAAATTGAACAAGAGATTGTATTCAGTGGTGACGGCAAATCTGTATAATTTCTTCTGTGTTAATCTTAACTTTAGTGTCCGGAGCCCACCAATTAAAGTGATTGATTTGTGAATAATTGTCTGAAATAAATAGACACAAAACATTTAATTTGAACTGCAATCATTAAATAGGTTTAATCTATAAAGTTTGTTTCAGTAAATTGTGATTGACAGCCAAGTCAAAGCTACACAAATATTGTGCTGCCCTCAAAGGGTAGAGGAATTTCACACTGATTTCACAATTTACAACATTACATCGTGGCTGAGCGTGTCTGCTAGCTGGAGGATGCTATGTGAGGACACTATAAACTCTGTCCTAAGGCTGCTGAGTGTATATGCTGTGAGCTCACTGATATCATTCAGTCAAACATACACAGTCATACAGGCTACATTATGTGCAAGGCCTCCCATGACACGCTTCTGTATGTGTTCGTGCCGACAGCTCCCTGTAGTTGTGACTCCCAAGAAGCACATGCACAAAGGCTACAGTACCTTAAACAACCCCGGGCGCTCATCAGCAGCCTGCTAATCTACCCGAGTGAGGGACAACCGACTTAATAATTAATGCAACAAGAGATACGTTGCTTGTGTTTAACCACCACTCGATGGATCACTTCGTTGAGGTCACACATGGGTTCACTTGCCTCAATTCCTAGAATATGTTCTCTGTCTACTGTATTTCTACCTGAAATGACAGGGCGACCTGGGGCTATTTGTATCATGACAGTGAGAGCAAATAAATACTGTGATCTCAATGGCCAACCAGAGCGCAGTTCAATTAAGTTTAGGGCTAAATTACAGCTGGGTATTAACAGGAGGCTGCAGTATGATGACGGACACATGATTAGGCGAGCTTAAAGGTCTGCATAATAAAGCCCGGGCTGTATCTGAATCAACTAACAGACGGTTTAATTAGAACTCAGACAGAAGGTAATATTATTCCCTTGATGAAGCAGGCTGTAAAGTGTGGAAACAGTGCAGCTGCTGTGAGTACACAAAGGCTCCACTCTTATGGCCTTTGCCTTGAAGGCAAGGTGGCAAAATGGCCAGCCAGCATGGCTTGAAGTGCTTACAGTCACTTTCTGAGCCTGCTGTAGATAACATACAGTCTTGGGTTTTCCAAAATGTAGAGCTCGGTGCCCCACAGCCCTCGATTTGCTCTGATGAAACAAACCCCCTTGTTGTTAGAGCAATTCGGAGACAGATCCATTCTTTTATTTTGGGCACTGACAAGTAGGTCAGAGGAGACTGTGACAGTGCTGTGGTGAGGAGTAAACAGCAGCACATGATGTTGTTTTCCTCTCAGTCCTGGCATCCAACACCAGCAGCAATCCTCTTGCCCTCAGGAAGTCCTCAAATACCCCCTACCCCCTTCCCTTCCCACAGTCCACCCTGCCCCCAAATCCCCCCCCCCCTCTTTGATCTCCAGCAACCCACGGCCATTCACCTCTGACATATCAAAATAGCTTAAACAGACTTTCACTGTAGCCACCAGTGTTGCCAAATTCAGCCAATTTGGGGTAAGATCTCCCAAAGTAGTATTATGTGCCTTTTAGAGGAGGTGAGCCGCCGTGCTGCAGCTGCTGAGGTCTGACAAGTGTTAATCTGCTAAGAGGAAACTCATTTGGCTCACTGGTTATGCCACATGGCAAATTAAAATACAGGAAGCGGTAAAGATCCTGTGTTTTTAGGAGGAATGGAATCCAGGTTATATATATTAAATGTAAATGATAATGGATTGGAGCATATCCTTGGCACAGCTGATTACATTACCTGTAGCTACAATAGGAGTCTGTAAAAAGGGTCATGCGTCACAGCTGAGATCACAACAAAATGAGAGAGTAATGTCCTCCTGTACCCTGTTCTGGATACACTGCCAAGCTGAAACCGAGCTCTGGATGTTTACAAGTTGGGGAGATGTGGGTAGAAACTTCTGGGCACCGTTAACACCCCTCCATGTCCACATCCATTAAGTATTCATACTGTGTGTGCCACCTGGAGTTACAGTTACATGCCAATGCTCCGGAGAGGGTTATCACCTTTCTCTGACAGTAGCAGTAAAGGTGTGGGTTCAGACACTGCCAGGCATATGTATCGTCTGACAACAATACAGCTTTTTTTCACAGTTGGATACTTTCCAGTCAAACAAGTGCTGTTATGTATTTCTCGGGAAAATATTCAACAGTGCCTATTCACTACAAAGCATTCTCATTAAGGCTTTAGAGGTTTTCAATAATGATCTTATCTAAGGCAGGTACCAAGGCTTTAGAAATGACCAGGTGGAGGCTTCATATTGGACTGATTTTTATTATTGTTGAATTGAAAAACTGGGTCATGCTTATTTGTCTTCCAAAAAAAAAGAGCTACACCTAACCATTCTTTTTTATTATGAATTTATCTGCCTCTTTTTTATTTTTGAATAATCTTGTCGTCAATAAAATCTTGGACAACAGAAAAAAAAATGTCAATCATAATTTCCCGGTGCCCGAGGGGATGTCTTCAAATAGCCTGTTTCTTCCAACCGACAGACGGAAAACTCAATAACATTTATGTTATTATCAAAGATGATTAAGAAAGCCAGTAAAGATGGAGATTACAGAGGCTGGTGGCCGTCAATATTTGTATTTTTTTCTTAAAAATGACCTAGAGCTAAAAATAAAAATGTGTGGTTATTATATGCTTTATGCATCATCACTGATACACTGAAGTACATGGTTTTGTGTTAGCTTTTATGATTGTGTGTTTGTTTTACGTATCGCCTGGCTACAGCAGATAATAAAGTTGGGTATTAATGACTTATTAACCATCACTATGGTTGTTAAAATGTATAAATTCTTTATAAATACAATGTAATCATTATTAATTGGCATCCCAAGTCATAATTACACCAAAAACAATACTTAATGGCTGGTTAAAAAACGATAAAAGCCAATCTGTTTTATTGACTTCTAAGCTTTTATTAAATAGATTATCAACTTTCATTTTGGTTGATTGATTTATTGTCTAATCTCCTTGTTTCCCTTGACCTCTGCCTATAAAGCACTTAACTGCTTGTTACTAATATAACAAAGTCTTAATTCTTATGTGCTCAGGCTGCTAGTTCAAACTCTAAACGAGCCCAGATTGGAGTCAATCCAAAAACACAACTTTTAAGATGAGAAACTACGATCATCCTGACGCCCACTCAACATGACAGACGTACGATACACAAGAAAAAAAGTCACAAGAGAAGGTTTCACAAACATTTTAGTTATCGGAGATGATTGAAAACCAGAATTTGTTGATCTCATTGTGTGAGTTAGTGTGAGTGTAAGGTGAATAATTCCACAGGCAGGATGTGTGGATAGTGTGTCTGTGAAACTGTAACGCTGGCACTGTAAAGCTACCACTGTGGCAAAGTGGCAAGCAGTGGGTTTGGATGCCAAGAGATATTAGTGGGTGATATGTGAGAGGGCCTCCCACCGCCATGTTGATAAATTATGGAGCATCATGACAGGAACAGTTTAACCCAGAGCCAGCATGACAGACAAGTTTAGACCCATCACAAGTCCCACAGTCACGGCTTACTTGACAGTTCAATGCATGCTGTCCAGGGTAGACATAGTGTGTGTGTGTGTGTGTGTGTGTGTGTGTGTGTGTGTGTGTGTGTGTGTGTGTGTGTGTGTGTGTGTGTGTGTGTGTGTGTGTGTGTGTGTGTGTGTGTGTGTGTGTGTGTGTGTGTGTGTGTGTGTGTGTGTGTGTGTGTGTGTGTGTGTGTGTGTGTGTGTGTGTGTGTGTGTGTGTGTGTGTGTGTACGTACCTGTGTGTGTTTGCCTGTGGGCTTCCAGAGCATCCTCTGAGGAGAACGTGGCTCCACACTGATCACACACCAGCGCCTCTGCCGGAGCTGTAGATAAAATCAAATGTAAAATAAGGTACATCAGACAATTAACATTTACATGTGTCTTTTTAATTGTAGAGTAAGTCAGTTAATGTGGCATTTAAAGAGAACTGTAGAAAAAGCAAGAAGATGGGAACAAAGGCGCCTAATTTCAAAAGTCACCAAAGAGCCTCGGTTGTCACACACTTGTGCTTTTCAGGTGTTAACACAAGGAAGCGAATGCGCAGGGGACAAAGGAGCAGAGGAACGCGCCATAAAAACACAAGTCAGGACAAATAAAAGCACCAGACAGGGTGCAATGGCCCTTCTTTCTTGACAGAAAAGAGCCGAGCTGAAGAGTTTTATTTACCGTGCCCTGTTATCAGTCTCTGAACAGTGAGCAGACTGTCTGCCTATGAGGCCACAGAAGGACTGGGTGTTCTGTGTACAGCAGACGCTACCGCCTGCGGCAAATCACTCTATCAAAAAGTAATAATAAATACACTTCAGAGTCAACACCCCAAATCCCATCGCATGCACTGTAACTACAGTTCCCAGTTCACCTTTGGAATGCCCTTGTCTATTCAGATGAAGACATGAGAGAGACAAGTTTGCATACTGCTCGCAGAAATATTCGATCCTTGTTCTGCACTCACCTCACACCTGCATAGATGGACACATAGGACAGACATATGCGCACACACAAATACACACGCACACACATGCACATGCACACACAGCTGTTGGGATGTGGGTTGGCTCTCGCAGAGATGTAAATCGGTTGCAGATCCATACAGGCCCAGGGCTCATTCACTGATCTATTTTCTGCTCAGCTGGCTTTAAATGAAGTTAAAATGACTCATTAAAACACCCACAAGCTTTGGGAACTCTGAACGCTCGAGCCTAAATGTGGTCCTCTTTCAACTCTAAGATGCCTCTATACACAAACACTGTGCCACTGTTCCTTAGCGCTGCACACAAATAACAAAAGAAGCCCCAATCTGTTCATTTCTAAAAACAACAATTTTTGAAAACAAACTGTTTGGGAATGGTACGTTTTGTTACACAAGACAACAAAATAAAACTTGGAGGAGAGTAGTTTTGTATTAGGAGTAACAGTGCAACAGTGTTGTAGACCCTGATGTTGTGTGACGCTGTCCAGTGTGGTGTGTTGTGTTGTGTTGTGTGAGATTGTGTGATAAGGGAAGAAGAGAACATAGTGCATTGTCTTGTGCAGTCAAAGGCACGGAGTGTGCTCTCATCCATAAACCATCAAACTGTCTCCAGACGCGGCTGCAATCGTCCTCCATCAAAACACTTTGTCTGGCATACCAAAATAAGAGCCAGCATCGAGCTGAATACCAAATCAGCCCATTAGAGCAGTGGAGCACTCGCTCCTTAGCAACCAGCGGGATCTAAGGCTGCTATACCGAAATACACGGTGACAAAGAAATGAGATCCACATCTCTTTTTTTTTGGAAGCATTATGGGTTGACACATTGGGATGGGGAGTTTATGCAAAAATTCAAATTAGGTTAAAGGTGCTGCTGTTGATGTCACTGCGAATTGAAAATCAAAGCTTGTTGTCGAAGGTCTGCGAGTAATGCAAGACAGAATGTGTGTTTAGGCGCATGCGGAGGGTATAAAGGGACGACTCAGGTGAAGTTTAAAGAAACAGATTCTCTCTCGTCTGTCAGCAGTATGTCAGTCCCAAACAATTCTCAGAGAGAGCAGGCGGGGAGGACAGGGACCTCGCCTTGTCTATACACATAATCCATCTGAGGTTTCTGTTTCTGTTTCATTTTTAGTGCCTGATCCTCCCCCCCCCCCCCCTCTTCTCACCCGCTCCCTCCCTCCCTCCCCCCCCCCCCCTGCTCCTCTTCCTCTATTTTGGATAAAGTAGCTGTAGGAGCAGTCAGGTCTGATTAAGTCTGCATTTGGGTACAGTGTGTTCCTGGACACACATCTGCGAGCGAGCCATCACACACGCTTCGGAACACTGGCAGAACACCCAGGCCTGCCGGCAGCTGATGATGTCATCACTCAGAAGGGGCAGAGCTGGCGAGCCGCCAGAGTCTCCAAAAAAACACAGAAACGATTCAAACGGAGAGAGAGACAGACTAGAGAGCGACGGAGAGAGAGGTACAGAGACCTGAGCATGGAAAAGAAAGCATGATCCAAGTATTCGGAGCAGCACTAACTGGTAGGAGGAGGGGTGGGAGAGGGGGGTGTAGTATGAACAGGTGCATTTGAAAGGCCGCACTATCAAGAGGCTTCATAAGCACTGAATACTCTGAGATGAGAGTGTGAGAGTTACTAAGTACCTGTGTGAGACAGCATGTGCATCCTTAGCCGCATGCTGTCCTGGAAGTGTTTGCCACAGTATTCACAGCCGTGGCCTTTCTCCTCGTTATGCAGCCTCCTGTGCGAAGACAAACACAAAATGTGAGTGTTAACAGAGATGACAACAAAGCAGGAACGCACTTGGGATAATAAAAGTCTCGGTTCTGCGCAAGGTCCCCCAAACCCAGAAGCACCATTGTCCTCGTAACAAGAGGAGCATGTTTTAATTCCGGCAAGAATCCCTGGCTGAATGCAACATCATTAGTGTAAGAGGCCCTTGGAGTTGTGAATCACAACGCATGAATGCTAAAAGAACACAGACAATAGGATATCAGGCTAATTTCAGAGTGCAGACATACGCGTGCCTCCACCCGCCAGCACAGCAAGACACGGGGCACGCACACACACTCACACACTAAGAACATGCACGTCGACTCATGCCCCGGCTTAACATGCGCACACACACACACACACACACTCTTCTCCTGTAACTGCAATGAAATGCAGAAAAGACGATGATTCGCTGAAGCTCCGCCGGCAGCAAAACCTATCATATCATATCACACACATCCAAGCATGCAAGGCATCTGCACTGTTATCCTTAGATCACCCCGCCAACAGCCTACAAAGAGTCCACCATTAAACACACTCTGTGGTCAGAATCAATTATTCCTGAGATGTTACTTAGCACGCATGAAATGAACAATAACATATATTGGAGGAATATTTGTTTTGCTACATGCTAAGTAACAAGCTTTTGGATTTTTTCTGTAAGTTTAAAGATGATCATTTACTTGAGCATTAATGTGAGACCTTTAATTTTGATATCCAAATGGCACTGCAGTTTGAGTTATCGGCCTAAAATCCACCACAAAATCATGAAAAAAATGAATGCTATTTTCTTTTTAAATCCTATAATTATAAACTCACAATAATTAATGAATTTAGTTAATTTTATTCATAATTCTGCAAAAAAAAAAAGTTTGTTCAAACATGCAAAAAAACAATATCTAATTAGGTTTATTGGCAGAGTTTTAAGTAACCTTCAAAATGACCAGAAATAGTGTAGTTTTGAATTTGTCATGAATGCATCACAAGTTTTTTCTGCATATTTCAAAATGTGGACTGCAAATATTTTTTGCTCCTTTATTCTCCCTTTATTTTCCGAAACCTGTTTGATTTCTGAAGTTTTTCACACTAGATCTGTGCCAGGGGAAACTTCTTCAACATCTAGAAAATGTCAATCTGCAGAGCAGGTGTATGCTCAGTGACCTGGTTACAGACCTACAGAAACTTCATTACATCCTTAAGCAACGCCGCCAATGCAACTCCTTCAACCTGCGGACATCCGCCTGTCTCCATGAGTAAGCCGCGCGCATCACTAGATATCCCACAGGATGCTCTGTTTCACCCAGCGCTTTCAACACAACTCTGGAGCGGCACGAGGCACAAATGTCAGCCCCAGGCGCGGATAGGAAAACGCTGTGATCCTAATCATGAGTTAACGGCATATTAGGACTATTGGCTCACAGATTGTCCTGTTTCTAATAATTAGTGATGAGTCAAACACTGCCAAGCACGCGCAATTATTATCATCCGCAATCAAGATAATGAGAGTTGTCATTGAGCTAGTGACTTTTTGTGTACAATGACACAATCTAGGCTGACAGGCTGGCAAATAAAGGAGGGTAGAAGAAAAAACTACAGAGCAGGTCGTGAGGCAGAAGTTATCCATCATCCAGCTGAAGCGTCCAGCCCTGTCCCTGCTGAGCGGCTCCTCTCTACTGATGCAAAGGCATGCATATCAAATAGCCTGCGAGACAGCCTGTTGTGTGAGACACGCTTCTGCACAAATAATCAAATAGAATTTAGAAAATTGGGCTTTGTAAATAACAGCGTTATGCGACACCAAGGCCTCTTTATACCTCAAATCCCTCACAAAGACCCGATTCAAAACTTCCCGAGACATCACTGTTAAGACATGAGTGCAGGTGTCCCTGAGAATAAATTTACATATTTGCTGTTGCTCCTTCCAGCTTCTAACTCTCACAGTATTTTAACTTGATGTGTCCAGAGTCTTTTCCTCACAGCACTACTTTGCTTCACATAAATCATTCCGCACAAGCACACATAACCCTGCTCATCCCTCACATCTTTTGTTAGACGCAACATACGGCATTTTTTAAATAAGCATTATGAAAAATGTCACTGAGATTAAAACAATTCAATCTTTCTTTTTGATTCAACACATTACAGACGATTTACAAATTGTCTTTTTGCTTGATTTTACATTACTTCCGATATTAAAATATATTGTAATTCTGCAGTAAAGTGTAAAAAGGGTGTTGTTACCTGTGCTGCTCCATGGCCTGTCTGCTGTGCAGCTGAAGCCCACACTCTCCACAGCACTGCTGGCCCTGAGCCGGGGCCTCGTGCCTCATCCCTGCTGCGAACTGGCCCAGCCTGCTGAGGAGCTCCCGGTGCAGCAGGCCCTGATGCAGCAGGCCGCTGTAGGCCCTGGGGTCCAGCGGCACGCCCAGGGAGGGGGCCACTGGCAGCATCCCCTCCCCTGTGTGGTTGGAGGGCATGGAGTAAATCGAGGCCAGATGTTTCTCAGAGATCCCGGGGAAACAGTCGAGAGTGTTTCCCATCACTTGGCCTCCTTCTTCGGGGCTTGTGTGCAGTTCTCGGGCGCTGGTGATCACGCTGCCTCTCAGGGGCGTCCCCGGACCCTCGTCTCTGGGCTGGTCTGACAGGCAGCTTCCCTCCCCGGCGCTGGATGAGCCATTAGGTTCATCTACCTGCATATTCTCTGATTTTATGATTCTGCCAGGATCCAGGGACGAGGCTTCTCCGCGGCGCTCGGGCTGCTGGGAACTCTCCATGTTGTCCTCCGTGTCCATCTTGGGGCTCAGATCATGAGCAGCCTCGTTCTCTGAGTTCCCCTCCGCCATGTGGTACAGCGCCAGGTGGTGCAGGGCGGTGGGACTGAGGCGGTTAGGCCCGTCCTGTATGGAATGCTTCTTGGACATCAACATGTGCCTCCAGTGCCGGGCTCGGCCGTGGTCACTGGCGTCCCCGGAGCTTTGAGTCTTCACCGCCACCTCCTCCGTCTCCTCCGCCTGGATTGTCTCCAGGACTTTCAGGCATTGCTCCTCCAGGTACTCTATCTCCAGGATCTCAGCGGCGTACAGCAGGTCGTCCAGGTCCTCGGCCGTGGCCTGGAGCGAGGCGGTGTAGGCGTACTCCAGGATCTGCTGGAAGGTCTTGGGGGACAGGAAGTCCAGGGCGTAGCGTAAGCTGCTGCGGTGGAACAAGATCTCGAACATTTTGCTGGTGCAGGCCAGGACCGTGCGGTGCGCAGGGAACTCCTGGCCGTCCACCGTGATGATGACATCACACAGGGTGCCGGACAGACGCAACTGATTGGCCCGCTGCAGAAGCGTGCTGGGGTGAGTCGGATTGTGGAGCTGGAGCACACCCATGTTTGTCAGACCCGTATCCACTCGGACCTTTGCCGAGCCCACGCATGAGGTGTTGCTGTCCTGCCTGCTTCACTTGCCTTCAGCTTGTTGTAGGTCTGTGGTTAGGGTGGAGGGGGAGGGGAGACGATCATTAGTGCCTGTCTCAATTACAATGTGATGCAAAAACGTTGTTAATTACATTCCAGTGTACACTTTCATCCCTGATCAACCAATATAAATACTTAAATAAATACATTACAAATACAATTATATATATATTCTGAAAAAATTCAAACCCCACCTTTAAGGTTCTTAATCCATGCACCCTACATGATTATTTATTTTAATTAAGAACCAGATGCAGACAACAGGTCGATAGGCACAAAGCAACAGTTTCCATTGCAGGTGATTAGTCTGAGGTCTCGTAGAGCGGTAACGTCGCTGTAATAACGTCTGCATACTGAGAGGTGACGGTCCAATTTATCAAGCAGCTCACACACACACTCACACACACACTCACACATCTGTGCCCTCAACAGGTAGGCCCGCTATTAACAAACGCCTTGCAGGGCTGATTAGTTCATTTAGGCTGCGCACGTTCCTGATTAGACGTGTGCGAGACAATTAAGCTGCTCTGTTAAA
Source organism: Notothenia rossii (assembly GCF_949606895.1). Classification (NCBI taxonomy): domain Eukaryota; kingdom Metazoa; phylum Chordata; class Actinopteri; order Perciformes; family Nototheniidae; genus Notothenia; species Notothenia rossii. The sequence continues at coordinate 73,655,081 of NC_136902.1, forward strand.
AAAAAAATCCCTAAATAAGTTATAAAACTATTAAATGGAGAAAACCGTGGAAATAATGCGGAATCCTGCGACAAGCACTTGTATTTTGACCACATTTAAATCCCTAAATGACATTGTGAGTAAACATTGGACTGTGTATGATGATGTTTGTCGGACCTCTCAGCAGCACCTCGAGCGATGCTGACAGGCTGCATCCTCAACTAACCGCAACATCGGAGCGCATCAGGTGCACACGCACAAATCCACATTTATTATACAAACACATTGCGACAAATTAACCCTGTCCAAGCGCGTATTTACTGACTGCACGGTGTTTGAGGGAGCGCGAGCTGGGCGAACATTTAAACACACCAATTTATCCCAAAAACTGTCCAATTTGTATATGTCCGCGCGATACAGACTGAGCTGAATCAAGTTTGTAAAATCCTAAATCAGGCTGCAGCCAAACTTAAGGTAGATTTACACACGTGTGTTGTTAAACGATATAATTTCACACGCTATAAAACGGACATTAATTCAAATATTAATTGTTGGAATTAGTCTGAGACTGGAAAGTAGTTGATAGGAGAAGAATGAGCTGAAATGAGCAGCAGAAATGTTAAAAGTGTCGGCTGTCACAGTTGTTCTTACCTCTGTCTCCTAACGTCCTCCGCTGATTACCCAGGCAGCATCATGGTTACACATTTCACAGTACCCGCTCCAAACTCAGTCTGCTCCAAGTAAGCAAATCATCACCCAGCCACCACAGTCAAACCCACGGGGGGACAACCACACTTCCGGTACGAACTTTCAAAGTAAAACCCTGTCTTTAGAACCACGTGTTGAAATATGTGATAGTGTTATTTGTAAGAAAAGCATATCAAGTCACTGATTGATAACCGATTTTTCTATGGTTTGACTTTTGGTGTTGTATGTAATGCACTTTAGATTGGCTTGTTGCTTTAATGTGCCCATTTAATAAATATTCATGTTTCAACCAGTTTTTCATCTGTGAGAACTTTTACAGAGAGACTCCAATTAAAAAAATTAGATATAGCCTACTTTGAAATCTAAATGTTGGTAATGGATAATATTATGTGTCAATATGATGTGGCTCTTATTGCTTCTGGTGTTGGAACAAAATAAGACAATAAGCTAAGGATTTGGCGTCTAATTTGGTAGTGATGTCCTTTTTTTGGTATAAAATCACTGAAGGTATCAGAAAATAGCGACACTCATAAATTGTACCATTATTTACCATTTCCAAAAAAAATCAGGTATTTATGTATAAATGTATGCATTTATGCAATTTCCCCTCCTTTTATGAAGCAATCACAGCAACCTTCTGCAATTACTGATTTTAAAAGTTGCATTATTTAATCGTGAAGAAAATAAGGAGCTTTTTAGCGGAATATATCTGTCTCAGCATAAATGTTTCCTTACATGTAATTAACTCATACCTTATCCAAAATGTGGGAAAATTTGTTGCATATATTCATTTTGATGTAAACGTATACGTAGTGTAAGAAAGAAAATCCAGTTTGACTAATGCGCATGTCTCATATTAGTACTGCCTTAAAACCTATATAGAAAATACAGAGAATGCAAAATGTTTTGACACAACTGAGGAACACACTTTTTTGGCTCTAAAGTCCAGCAAAAATGTGGGAGTGGTTTTTTGGTGTCCAAGAAATGTTGTGCCAGTTGGGGGAAGGGTGCAAGAGTGACATAAATACAACTTCATTCTGACTGAAGGACAGTGAGATATTTCAAGATAACCTGAATACTGCTATTGCCATCATTTTCATTTTAGACTTTTAAACAGATGGTTGCTAGATTGAAAAAGGCTATAGAGAAAATTGTAGAAATACAAAGGCATCCTGGTGACCCTGTGCTTTAAGGAAGTTGACCCATGAGGTCAACTGAGGTCAAGAATGTCAGTCCACTATAATACCCCCATCCCCCTTCAGTCTCCCACGTCTTTCAAATATTTGTTAACCCTTGAATACATTTTCTTGTGACACAATCGTCTAAATGTTATTTGAGGAACAAAATCATAGTGTTTAAATGTAAAAAATCTTTAATGAGACTTCCAATTATATAAAAACACAACATGGAGTCCATTCCTTCTGCATAAATGATTACTTACACATAGCTGCAAATACTTATGTAGTTTTCCTTGAGTAACATTTTGAATAAATGCAATGTTGTATTTTTGAATCAGGGTGCTTTTGTTCGTTTGAATTACCTAATACATGATAAATACAGGAATATCTGCCGATAGTAGCTGCAGCTAGGGTGACCAGGTGTCCCACTTTGTGTGGGACTGCACAGCATTTTTATAATTTGTCTCACACATTGAGACAATGTCCTCCATCACTGTGTCAGATGTTAATCAATCAACAAAGTCTAAAAATGTATTTGTGTAGCCGGTAGAGGGCGATTGTCAAAGAGTTTTTTGTGACATTTGCAAGTTTTTCTCTCCAGCTCCAGACTCAGATGCAAATAAATAATGTGGACATGTTTTGTTGGAGAGAAAAACCCATTTCAAACCGAATAGGCTATATAAGAAAGTCCTATAAAATCCTAGTAATTATTATTTATAAGCTAGTTTCAATAGAAATGTTTATTTGTAAGGGCTAAATGGCCTTTTTTGAAATCTAAACCACCTATTATCATTGCAGTAGCAGGTCCTGCATTGTCCCACACAAACATTCTCTTTGTTCCACAGTGGCTTGTGGCACCTGGTCCCCCTAGCTTCAGCCCTGAAGGTAAACAAAAATGGAGGCTTTTGAAAAAAAATCCACAATTTAACAAAAGCTCCTGTTGCACCAAAAAGTCTATCATGTCTCCTTCTATTATGATTTATTTTGTATTTCTACTGTTTCACTTTGAAGGCTACATCACCTAGCTTCCTGTATCTTCCTGGCTTTCTGTTGCTGGCTTAACCGGCAGCAGCAAATCATCACCGGGAGACGTCACTACTCTGACTGCTCGCCCTCTGCTGCTCGTCTCTCCATCAAGGCGGCTATCAGAGATCTACCGGGCACCTAACTACCGACAGGCTACCAGCTCAGGGCCAGCGTGCTGTCCTGCAATAACAAGCAGAAACCGGTTAATGCAGGCTGGGGATAAACATCAAACCAGTTAACAGAATAGTGGAGGGGAATTGAAGTTCGGTAAGGGGGCAGCCTGACAGGTGAAAGATGTGGAGAGTGAAACCGGATGCCCCGCCGGGTCAGTGCTGGCCGCCGCGGTTGTTGACACCGTTGTTGACACAGCACCGGTACATTAGAGGTGGAAGGCCAAAATTAAACATCTTAAAATATCAAGCCCCCACTGGTTCATAGTATTTTGACATCCTAGACTGGAAGTATCAACTTTACTCCCGCACAACACGCATTATGTAACATGTTTATTTATTCTTCCATTTATCAGAAGCAGGCCGGGGAGTTTTCCAGGCCCAACCTGACCTGTTTGCTCTGTAACCTTTCTTTAAATAGTCCGGTGTGTCCATGACATGGCGAAAACAAAAGAGCAGCTACAAATAGTTAGGCTACTTACTGCCATCTAGTGTTTAAAATGTACAGCTACATGGGCTCAATCTCAGGAGAAAAGTAATTGAAACTTATGACAAAAGGGGCTAAGACAAAATTGGATTCGGAAACCATTTTTTATTTTGTAAATGGGTTGGCGCTCAGACTGTACACAACAGATATTTTCTGAGTTGGACCCAATAAAACCAAAAGGAGCATCCAGTGACAAGGAAGCAAAGGTAGTCAGGAAACAGCAGAGAAGTAAAAGGTGTTGAGTAAAGCTGTCTTTCTGTTCTTACATACTTTAGATCTCTTATCATCTTAAGATTTAAAAAAAGGTTTGATCTCCCGCTTCATGGGGACCACTCTGCTTCCTGCCAATGTGTATCCTGAACTTGTCAAGCAGTTGCCCCTGGTGAGTGACTTTTGTACAAAAAGACAAAAACGAATTAAAATAAAATTCAAAGACCACATTACAGAACACTTGAATAACAACAGGGGGAGAGAAATAAAAACAATGTGTAGTTATGGCAGAACAAGCCTGAACGGTAACACTCATTAAATCAATATGAAAACTATTTACCCCAACAAACATGGGCATGTTTATCTGCCTTGTAGATATACGTTATAAAGTACTGACTGAATTCATGCCAAGGCTCAAAACACCTCCCTTCACTATAGCTGGCAATATATAGTGCTGTGACCAGAGACGGACAATTTCATACACTACACGTGTTATAATGACCACATTAGTCCATTTATCATACTTTTCTAATACAACATATTAAATAAAAGAATAGGCTAAATCTCTCACGACAAAGCTATGCAGATTATCATAGAAACTGATGACAAGACAATCTATCGACACACAGGCACAGTGCACAAGCTTGCAGGCAGGAAATGGAAAATAAATCTTTGTAGTTTTTAAATAGTACAAAAACGCTTTTTTATTTTTCACTTTTTTTCTTCAAAAGCACAACTCAAAGTACAAAGCCAGACCTTTGATCTGCTTTAATGTGAGGAAGAAACAGTAGCTCTGTAGTCGTTGCCCTCTGAAGAAATACGTGGCGTAAATTTAGCTCATAAGATTATCGGTTCTTCAACCTTTGGCTGAGAATCGTGTTCTGCTGGCAGTTTGTCTTCTGTGGACGTTAGCGTTCAAGGAGTTGCCTCTTTTAATCAAATCCATTTGATTTACAAATATTTTAATCAGCACTGTGGTAAGGCAGTGACAGACTAAATATTTGATATGGGCCAAATCAGATGTGATAATGCACATTGTTGATGTGTTGTGGGATTCCCTCTTCGTCTCTTTCCCCCTGCAGCTGGCTGTGGGTTAATCCTGCATTTATATAACCATAACAAATATGGTTAGAATCCAAATACTGTGTTGAATCAATGCCAGCGAATCTGTGAGAGATGAAACGCCGCTGTAACAGACGTAGTGAAACAATAAAGCTTGTACACACAACTTTACAGCCTCTTGCAGCTCAGACATGCAGAACAAGCTATTTACTGAGACAAGCCCAGAAATTAAATGAAAAAAAAAAATGAAAATAGTTTTTCATTTGAACTGTAAAACATGAAAATAAGAAAAACATTTCTATATAGTCAGGTTTTTCTCTCCTTTTTAAATTTTTAATAATAATCCAATATTTTTGTGCAGTTCAAACTAAAAGCAGAGAGTAGAGTCTAATTCCATATATTTATCAAGCGATCATGTAATAAGAGATTGTCCTCAACCTTCCTGACGGGTTAAATAAAATAAGAATAAAAAAATAAAATAAATCTCTTATGATCTGAAGATAAACTCCTTGGTGTATAGTAAACATCTCATTGATGAAACCCAGAATGAAAGCACAGTCGAAGTGTGCTCTAACCAATCGACAGGTGTGCGTGTGGTTTTTAATATGTAGTTAAGGGCACTGGAAAAGAAAATTCCTGCATTGTTTCTCGCTCGGTGCTGCCGCAAAAATGTTTTGGATTGGACAGTGGGTTTCCTCGACCCATCATGCTTTGCTCTCGGTGGAATTTGTGTGTATGACACTGTTGTGTTCGGCAGTAATCTCCGTCAGGGCGTTTGTCATTTCTGCCTCCTCCACTTTGTCTTTCTGATCAGAGAACATCTTCCTGCAATGGAAAAAGGGAGAAAGTGCACAATTTGAAATCTGGTCATCCCTGTGTAGAGCAAACAAAACTTTAGTTGCACAAAAAAGTTACACAATTTTAACCATTTACTCTGAATGACACCTTTACTCAAATATGTAAGAAGACAGTGTTTGTGTTTAGAGGTCTTCTTACATATTTCTTCACCACCTTGACAACAGTAGGATAAAGTTAAACAAACAGATAAGGACACTCTCATATGAATCATTTGGCGTGGACTAACCTTCCTGATTTAAAACGGTATTTATCAGCTCTGCCCTTAAGACATTGTTCAGCCTTGTGGTGTGTGTGTATATCCTGAGGCAGTGAGGAAGAGTATCTACATCCTGCCTGCAGCTCTTGTCCTCTCCTGGGGAGGATTTAGCACTCAGAGGCAATACAGTAACTGCCTGAGACAAAACACTTCCTAATGAAACCCCCTTTCAGACATGCAACGTGTAACACTGCTGGCTCATGTATGTGAATTTGTGACATGGTTTTATCAATCAGACTTACAAAGGGGATGTTAGGACTTAAATCAGCCACAATTATTGTGCAACATCACCATCTAGTGCATGAGAAGCAGAGGTTGCATTGTGGGTTGGAAAGCAATGATATCACTATATCTGTTCTCTAAACAGCCTGCATTCATGTTAATGTTAAAACTCATTCTTCTGTTGAAGCCTTAACTAATTACTATTTTAAGTGTCAGGATTTCATCATCCCCCATCACATGTGCTTATATCATGTATCTCTTCTGTATATTTTCCAACGGCCACCAATGCTGTCACAATACACATTTCCTAAACGTATCTCCACTTTATAGACTGCGACCAAAAGTCTTTAAAAGTTTCAGTGATCCCTGGTTTATTAAACTAAGATATATATATATATATATTTTTGGAACATAAGAGATGATAAAGATAAAGATATACATCTGTGACAGCGCTAAAACACGACATGTATTTAGGTGTGCTGTTGCTAAAACCAGAAATGGAGAAAAGAAACAGCTGTCATTGAGGGGGGGGGGGGGGCGAGACAACATAATTGCATAAATATGTGGAAATGGTTTTTGTGTGTTAAGTATTTAAAGTGTTTGTGAAGACAAAAAAGGACAAAAATAGTTGGCTAGGCAATGAAAGAGAGCTTGAGAGGAAAATATCCAGCCCCGCTTACTTTGTCCTTTCTCCCCTCTGCATGTTGGATTGCCACTTTCAATTAGCTCCTCGTAAAGGTGTGTGTGTGTGTGTGTGTGTGTGTGTGTGTGTGTGTGTGTGTGTGTGTGTGTGTGTGTGTGTGTGTGTGTGTGTGTGTGTGTGTGTGTGTGTGTGTGTGTGTGTGTGTGTGTGTGTGTGTGTGTGTGTGTGTGTGTGTGTGTGTGTGTGTGTGTGTGTGTGTGTGTGTGTGTGTGTGTGTGTGTGTGTACGGGCAGGTGTAATCCGACAGCATGTAACAGACTTGTGCTCTGTTGGGCGTTTTGCAGAATAGTTTTGAACTCAGACATGTCAAGTAACAAGCTCCATGTCTGAAAGGGGCTTAAATCATTCTTGTGGTGAATGTTGCAAAAGTGGAGGCCCCACTATGAAGAATAGTTACACACACAAGCATAAAACCATTACCGTCATATCACTCGTGTGTCACAATCCACAACCTCTTACTGATAAATAACCCAAATGTCATTACCACGGTTTACCATTACAATATTTAATTTTGTGTGGTCAATGGCAAGATGCAGTGGTGAATGAATGGGCATACAAGTTACACACACACACACACACACACACACACACTCACACAAACACACAGATAAACCTCTAGAGGGAGCCGTACTCATCGTTGACAGGAGGAGCAGTCTTGGCCAGAGTCTCTGATGCCTCCAGAGCTGGGCCTGAGGGGGGGAGGTCTGCTGCATCTCCATTGGCCAGAAGGGGGGCAAAAGGGGGGCTTTTTAAGCTAATAAGGTATTTGCCAGTTTCCATCCCGTTTGCAATCTCAAAATCTGTATCTGCATTTTTAGGCCCTTCAACAGAGGAAAGTAAGGCGTATCTGTCTGACCGCGATGCAAAGGGATCCTTAGAAACCGGCTCCTCAACGGGGGGGGCGTGAGGGGAGGAAATAGTAGTGACAGGTAAAGGAGAAAAAGCAGATTTTTCAGCATCCAGGACTTTAAGAGCACCGTGGATCCCTGAAAGAGAGCTAGTTTCAGCATCTTTGGCAGTGTTAGTATGGCCAGGTTGGTCAATACGGTTTTTAAGGCTTTCAGGATCTGGTTTTGGAGGGGCAGTGGCTGCTAGAGGTGCGTCAGTGTGTACCGGGGTCTCTGTCTCTGAGGCCACAGTGTGTGGTTGTATGGGCAGCTGCTTGACCGGTGGCTTTGGAGCAGGTTTCCTGATGTTGACAGAGGGAGAGGGCACTGGGGAAGACGCAGCCAGGGGCGATACAGGCGGGCTAGCTTTAGCATTCATAGCGGCGACTTTAGGAGAGTTTCTACGCTTCGGGGGTATCGGCGTCCCGGATTTTGCCGCCTTAGCCCAATCGGGGCTAGAAGGAGGAGTGGTTATTTTCTCCAGTTCTTCGGGGGCGTTACTTCCTCTTTGTTCTACTAACGGGGCCATTTTAGCTTCGATGGCCGAGGTGAAGATGAGGGGAAGCGGCGGGGCCGTGTTGGACTCTGGAGTTGGGGCCGGGGCCAGGATGGGGGTGGGTGAGGGGTCGTTGGGCAGGGTAGACAGGCTACAAGTGAGGGTAGTGGTCTCGCTAGAGGGGCTGTCCTGAGAGGGGTCAATTGTCGCGGTGGCTGTGTCAGAGTTGGTGGCTACGGAGGAGAGCGTGTCCAGTGCCAGAGCAGCAGTGAAAGCCGCCAGCCTGAGAGAGCAGGGAGAGAACAGAGACACACAGACTAGACACCAGGGTGACTGTGACAGAGGAAGGGTGGCTCGCACGAGAGCATGCAGAGGGGTTAGTTAACTTAAGAAAAATCACACAAACATAGACAAAGCAACTTAAAAACAGCAACAATAAAGCCTAGTGAGAAAAAGAAACAAAAGAAGGCATCATGCTGTGAGTGGACATTGGAGGATACATCCCATACACACACCAACATGAAGTACGCTCACTAAGACAACTAACGTCCGGAAAAAAAGCACCAGGCTTCCTGTAGGTAACTACAGCACCACCCGTAAGGGTTCAACAGTACCAGTGACAGTCTCACACTGTATCGTCTGATTTCTCTGATTCTCCTGCTGATAATGAGAGATGGCTTCATGTGAGTTGACCACACTCAAGAGGACTACAAGCTTTAGTGTCTTTAACTGGTATTGCTAACCTTGATACAATGAGACACGTCTCTAAAGACTGGAGAAGAAACACAAAGAGTAGTAATCCCTCTGAAAGGGAATAAAAACAGAAAAGCAACACAGTTCAGTGGACTCCACCCAAGAATGACATGATGTTTTCTTTTTTTTCTTTTTAAACGGGTCAAATTGTTTGCTGTCAAATTTGATAATTATTCTTAGAAGTGGAGTGCAATGCACAACAGCTAAATAAAAAGGACTTGAGCAGTTGAAGGCTGTGTGCTTGGGGGCTGTCTTTACTCACTCTGGCTCTGTGAGAGGTGTGGTTTCATTGGGTTCTGTCGGTCCTGCTGCGTTGTGATTGGCTGTGCACTCGTCCTCTGTTCTGACCTCCACTATTGGCTCTTTGGACTCATCTTTCCTGCAGGACATAGAGACAAAAAATGGCAACAGATATCTCATCAAACAGTTATTGGTCCAACAGTGGCTGTATGTAGCACGAATCAATACACAAGGCTACTTCCCTCTTAGTGATTCAAAACGGCCTTATTTTGCATATGAGAGTATTTGTTCGACGCCTCACTTAAAGCCGGCATCTTATATATTTTGACTGAAGGAGAAATCTACTCTAAAAACTAAGTCTCATCCATACGATGGGCCTGTTTGATTGATTTGTTTATTTCCCTGTCTTGCAGATAATTACAGAGCGAACTCTAATCCACAGCAGTCACAACAACGACGTGTTGGTTTTGCAAAAGAGGCACAACCGTTTTTCTTTAATGGCAACCCCCCCCACCCCGATTATATCTTGCTTCACTAGCCTCAACGTCAAACCTTAAGCTAAGATTCTTCATCATCATCACTGTCAGTCCTTGAAGGCCTTCTGGGGAATGTAGGAAGTGACCTTTTAAAGTAGCAGTCGGCAAATGCAAGTAACATAAAATAAAGAACTATGTGATCAGAATAGTTTCAGTTTATTCTACATCTAACAATAACCTTCCAAAGTTTACCAAAAACAAATAAGATTTATTTACTCTTTTTCAGAACTGGACATACTTTTAACATACTTTTCTTTTTGGCAATGTTAGCCATTTATACATCCAGCAGAAGCTTAATATTGATTTAAGGCATATGACTTCTGTATCTGGATATATTCTCTGGATAACATTATCTGATATATCCGGTCATTACTTTTTTTCTTAAATTTGAATCTATGCAAGGGTAACGGTAACTGCTTATAAAATGTGTCTGCGTGAATTTAATGACGCTGGTACTCACATGAAGGCCGCCTTGCCCTCCTCAGGGTTGTGCCCTTTGGTGCCGGTGCTTGATTTACCGCAGAGGCACATGATGAGGCCACATTTGTTGACAAAGTAACAGGTGACGTCCACAGCTAGCAGCAGGAGTACAAATGCTATAACAAGAATCCCTGCCCAGAGCATGATGCCCATGGAGAGCGCCGCCTCATCGCCCAAATCTGCTGGAGAAGAGACAAGAGAGGCAGAGTGCTGAACAACTGCAGCGTGACACTTTCAAACAAACACCCAGGAACAACTGAATAAAAGTGCAGTTACGCTACAGTGACCACAAGAAGTTCCATAAAACAAAAACAACTCACCTGCTATGAGACACAGTTTGTTGTCTTGGCATGAATTTGAATGCATTGTGAAGTTTGTGTAGAATGTATAACAGCTATCGTTAAAAAACACATGTCAAAATAACATATCCAACCCATTTATTTGGTATTAGAAAGAAGGGCAAACCAAAGAGTACACTGTATTGCTATTACCCTGAAATGCAGGATAATTATGGACGAAAAGGAACTTGAGGCTTTTCCAAAAATCACAAAAGGCTATGACGCATGTTTTCTGTAAAATCCACACGAAAATATCCTCTCTGTTTCTAGACAATTATAAACCTTTAGATACCAATATTAAAGGAAGATCTGCTAGAGAATCAAATGCATCTGAGTGAAGCACCCTCCATAGTCCGTTGTATAAAAACATCTATTATTGAATGATATGTGATAAACATTACATGCATGATAGATTTTAGACATTTGTAAACAGCACAGTTTTTTTGTGATCATTACAGATTTTCAAACCAATCCAATATTATTATTATTATAACATTTTTCAGTTAGGTGTTGTGTGTAAACGTTAATATTACAAACCTTGACATTACATATAATCATTTTGTGAGCAATTAAATTATATTATACATGGTTTGTGTAAACAGACAGGACACTCAAGCTATTTATCTATTGTTGTTTTGTTTTTTTATATATAACCTTATTCCACTATTGCTCATTACTGTAAACTGGCAGTTGTCTGTTGTCTACTGCTGATGACTAGCTGTGCTTCTGCTGAGGAGGAGGATATCCAATGCTTTGGGTTCAGCATCCTCTCCCAGAGACACAGAGACATAGAGAGACACGTCTGTCAAGGACAAAGTCTGTTTTTAAGAAGTGAAAGCGTCCAGAGAGACAGCGAGGCCTGAGAAAGGCCAGCGCTGCTCCACAGTTATGGTGTGAAATCCCCATGAGAACTATGAGATCAGGAGCACAGTGATGAGGGACATGATGAGTGATGCCAAAGTGCATGTCACGGATGAACGGCCCTGAGTGGCTGAGGAGCGGGAGGACAACCCTGACCACACCAAAACGCACACAGGGCGAGACGGAAATGTTCATGTGGTCCACCACAGCAATGTCCGGGACCAGGCGAGAGAGCAGGAACATTGAGAGAGGGGACAAAAGACAGACAGAGAGAATAAAAGGACAGAGAGAGGGGGGGAATGAAGGGAAACAAAGTGGAAAAAAAGAGAGGGGCGGGGAAAACAGAGGAAGAGAGAAAGTGAAAATGTGTCAGGTCTGAAAAACCAAAAGTAAAAAAAAAAATGTTCTTGTATTGAGGGAGAAAGAAAGAAAAATAATACAGTAACACCTCAAAGCAAAAGCACAGCATGAACAAACGGGGAAACTACACACTGTGGACTAGATGGTGAGTGTGGTGGGTGAGTGGGAATGCTTTAGATTGGAAAATGAATTAGAAAGGGAGTGAGAAAAAGACATAATGGTTTGTTGCCATGTTTCAGCAAAGCACTCGGCGGCGTCTAGCACCTAAAGGGAATCCGAGCAGCGTTGTAAAACCTTCAGCTGCAGTTAAGACTTAGAGGTACAAGTTAATCAGCGGTTATCAAGGTTCAATTTAAGGACTGCTTCCACACAGGGACAAACTGTCCACTCTGGCTACTATTTAAAGCAGTAAACAAAGCTAAAGGACAAATACTATCATTCAGAGGAAATCATTTTATCCTCTGTGGAAAGAGCCTGTCCCAGTTCTGCGAGCGCAAACTCAAGCTCATTTCGCAAGGGCTGTCAAAACGTTAAAGTGGGAAAATTCAGCCGGAAAATCATTTCTGGCTCACCGCCGTTCAGGAAATCTATTTTTTTCCCCTGTAGATTTATTTAGGTGTCATTCACCTTTCAGAGCTAGAGAGTTAGAAATAGAGCGCGGCGAGTGGTTTTGAGCTTTGAGTTTGGCTCCACAGTTCTCTGGTTGTTTAGTTCCATTCTGAGGGAGAGTACCTGCGATGGCTTCTGGCTCGGGGGCCGTCCTGAAGGACATGGTGGCCGGCTGGGACCGTCCCTTCTGGTTCTCTGCCACCACAAACACTTTGTACTCCGTGTCCCACTCCAACCCGCTCAGAGTCACGTAGTCGCTGGAGTTGGGTATCCGGATCTCGGGTTTCCACTCCTTTATCTCCATCTGAGAAGGCAGAGAGAGATACAGTTCAACTCATTTTTTCAATATTATACTTTACAGATTACCTTCTTAAAATATATGAATCCCTTTGTCTTTAGAATCTCAAACAATTAGGAAAATGTCCACATCAACATTTTCAAACTTATAGAATTTTTTGTTTTAGCCAATCAACATTTTACTTTGATCTCTGACAAGAAAAAAACACAATTTTCATATTTAATAACTTGAGCGCTCACAATTTTGTCCACTTTTGCTTGAAAACTGTGTTGAAAGTGAGTAATCGATTAGCGTTATATCAGACACACTTTCTGTCGACTAATTGAATAATAATTTCAACTCTGCATGGAATAACATGAAGGTTTGAACAGGACAGTCCTGCACTAATCTTTTTACACTGTGCATTATATCTCTCTAAGATGTTAGACTTAAGAAGACTCTTTAGATGCCATTACGGCTGAAACTAAGTTTATCATTAATTATTAATCTGAAATGTTTTAACTTCTCGATGAAACAATTTATCTTTTGGAATATAAAATCTAGGCAAAATAGTGAAAATATCAGTTGTTCAGTTTAATATCACAACATTAAAACACAACCGGCAAATGTTCTTTTTTGAGGAGCAAAAAGTATTTTGCGTAAAACAAATATGAATTGATTATTTCTTTAGACCAATGACTTCCGCTCTAAAGGCCGTACTCACTGGCTTGTAGCGGATGAGGTAATGTATGATGGGCAAGCCGCCGTCGTCCTGCTTGGTCCAGCTGACTTTGAGGGAGTTGCCTTTGGGCAGAAGTGACCCGTCCAGTTTAGGAGGACTGGGATGCCCTATAGGAACAAGACAGAGGTTATATAAAGGCTCATTCAAAAGATGCTGAGAAAGACAGGCTTATCTTATTAGCAGAACATTGTGTCTGACCACCAGTACCTTTAAAGACCAATAGAGCACAGACAAACGAATATCTTGTTTAGAAAATAAAAGCCACAACCGTGAAACTGGCCTCTTTGCGGCTGTCCTTAAAGACTCTTGCCCTTCCTCATTGCCCCCCTCAAGATGGCTTGTCACAGTCAGACTAATTACCAATGACACACCGCCGCATGCTAATCTGAGTCAGTGGCTGAGTGACATTCACCCAGTGTCATACAAGGCTCCAGGGGAATTGATTATGAATGACGTTTCTTAATGAAAGATTTGCAGGGTAACATGTTTGTGCCTTGAAACACACTTAGAATTTAATAAACAATGTTTTCTTAAACTCTACTGTCTTACACGATCAATGTTTAAACATAAAGCTACAAAATTAAGTCAAATTGAAATGTATCACATGACAACTGTAAGTTATCAAATTGCTAGTTCTTTGTATCTTTCAGACAAAGTGTTAGATTTTGCTCCTATGACATGTGAAGTTACCCGCGATCGATGCTGTTATTTTTGCTCCCTTTAAGACACATTATCCGTCTCCTATCATCAATATATATTATTGATGATGCGCAGCTTTATGTATCTATTAAACGGGAACTTTTAAACTTTGAAATGTGTCTCCTTTTGTCTGAATGATATTAGAGGCTGGTTCTTGTACTTCACAATAAGATACATAAGTCCTGGTCTTTGCTTAATATCAGACTCTACATTTTCACAAAGGTACTCACTGTAGACTTCTAACTAAAAGATGGGGTTGGAGAAACTTCAGGTTCATTTTTTTATTCCCAATTGAACGTTGAGAAAGATTCAGGAAGTTATTAAGTATCCATTATTACTAACTACTTTAGGACTCTGGTGCTGAAATCAAAAACCTTCCAATTACTTTTAAAGTGTTAAACAATTTGTCTCTCCCTCTGAGGGACAGATCAGCAAACCCCTCAGTGTTTCAAGACCTATTTATTCCCCAAAACAGCTGATGCTTCCTGAGCCTGATATGTTGTTATTCTCAAACAATATTAATCCTTTTTAATTTAAAAAGCTCAAATGTTTATCCAGGCTTGTTATGTTCTTATGTGTAACTGTGAGGCACTTTGTTACCCTGTCTACAACAAGAGAAAATATGTATTATGGTTAGTGCTCATTTTCGGACTCATAATGTGGCTTGCCTTCAATTGTTACGTTTGGTCCAAGTGTTTAGCCTGTAATGCAGTTTAAGATGAAACATGATAAACAATGGGTAGCTATTGTTCTCAGCAGCAACACTACAAGCTATTGATAGAGAACCAGAGCTGGCTGTAGAGGCATATTTTTACGAATTGTGTGGTGGGCATGATGAGGATTTTCCTATGATTAGAAGACACTGTTTATCACACACCTGATTTGTAAAACCTCATCCTAAAGTAGGGTTTTGCTTTCAATCCCACCCGATTTGCTTTCAATCCCACCCGTGTGATGCTGATATTAAACACTCTTGACTGTTATAGATTACCGTGAAGACAGCTCTGGCTCCCTCTCATTTATCCTGCTGAGGCAAGTGTCTACATGACTGATTAATGGGATTGAGATAGACGTTTACTACATGACTGCATAGAGGCAATTAATGTGTTGTTTAACTTTGGGATTTTCCGGTTAAAGTGAAGGGATCTTCTATTGCACCAGTGCGTTACCTTCTGCAGAGTGGAGGGGACCATCAGAACCATGCAAGGCAAATAACAGTCACATAAAACGACACGTGTGAGTGAAAGGGGAAGAAGGACATGAGAGACAGAACACAGGTACAGGTAGAGAAAACGTAAATGAACTGGAGAGAAGCAAAAACAGAAAGATGTGGAATCACAACACAGCTTCTCATACTAATATACAATAAAGTCATAATCTATTTGGGTTCTCAATCGGAAAAGCGCAGTAGACTTCTAACAGCTTTATCCGTTTGAGTCAAGCGACTTTATAATTTGCAAGGTAAGTGATTAAACAATGTTAAAGGACCACATTTAAAACATTTCCAAATGACACTAAAATGATGAAGCCAGAGCGGATATTCATTATAATGTTATTAAAGCCAATTCATTCACAAGCCACAAATCAAAGTGAGTAAAAGTCATAATTTGAGAACTTGGCTGTCAACTCAAACAATGTGGGTGAGATAGAATCTACGGATGACAGACACAGAAGAGTTTGCTTTTCTAATCGGGTAATACAAGGTCACAGTTTCTAAAAAACAATATTTGCTATGCTCTAAAGTTATTATGAATGCAGCTAATGGGGGTATCCTGTTGGAAACAAAACAGCAGTACAAACTAATGTTATATGGTCCTCTCTACAGAACAAACCTGTTTCCTCTGTGAAAAAAGGAAAAATGCCGTCTAGGGACATAAAGAGAAGATATCAAGCAATCAGATTCAGTTGTCTGCATAAATGAATGCGTCAATCTCTGTAATAACACTTTACTGGAGAGCTTAGTCAAACACATTTCTGCCAAACTGCAGCAGTCAAGCAAGAGGAGAGTAACCCTCTTGTTTTAATGATCCCCACATTTAGTGTTAGAATGAGACAGATGCAGCACGCAGGAACACATGAGGCTTCAAAGGTGGCAGGAAGTGAAAAAAAAAAACGTTATCCAAGGAAAATATTTAACCGCAGTTATTCTTATTTGTTTTTAATTTGACCCTTAACATACATCAGTTTTTGTCCAATGTTATATACTGCTTTGAAAAAAATTGTGACAAAACATTAAGATTTGGTCTGCTGTCTTAGTCCTGAATAATCGATTCATTTAAGATCAACCATTAATATTTTAAGTCAATAAATAATAAAAAAAGACAATGACTTTTGCCTGCCACTAAAAACCGACTGACGATTATGCTAAAACAAATCTGAGTTGATGAATACATCATATCAATATTTATCGTGCTGTGTTGATATGAGTGGGATTCAACTAATTACATAGTAGCTATTTATTTGATTTACTCGTTTGATACTGATAAACAGCATTTTGAACCACCTGATATATAAATGCACTTTAACACAGGGGTATCTCCTCTTGCACTTGTATCTTCTCCTGCACTTTATGTATATAAATGTCATGTTCTTAAATGTTGTATGTGACGGGACTACGGATAGAAATTAGCTCAAAAGCTAAAATCCGGCATGTTTACGTTTTAAAGCATTATTGGTTTTAAATGTTCATCAATGTGCACTGTCCCTCTTCAAATAAACGATTACATGAAAAAAAAAAATGAAATGGAAGGTGAGCAATTAGAGATGCAGCACTTCATTTTGTAAGTGCTGCCTGATGCATACGACAGACAGATGAGCAAATGGATACAAATATAGGCGATCAAATCAACATATGAGGAGATGATCAACACGCAGACAACACTGAATCATGTCTGACAATGAACATGGGATCACTTATGACTGGTCAACAGAAACATTCGATGTGAAGCCAAGCGGGTGATGCAGCTTCTCTTCCAAAAACTCTCCTCCACAGCCAACAGAGGGCGCTCACAACTCAATAATGGCTTTCAGATTCACTTCCAGGCTGCCATTTGAAGGACTGAGGAATAATTCTCCGTTCAATTGTTCGCAAACACATAATGGGAGTACTAAAGTGCTGTAGACGGCAGATGTTTCTTTCTTTCATTGTGAGACATGTGTGACCTGTGTGAAGAGATGGGGGCAATTGAATGTGTAAAATAGCCAGATTGTGTGAAACGATTTGGAGAAGGAGACAAAAATGTTTCTTGAATTCTTAGATTTCAACTTCCTATCATGGAAAAAAATTGAGTGAGGTAGTTCCTGCTGTTGGCTCCTTAACACACACAACTAACTTGGAAAAGGAAAAAGCTTGAGTGAAGACTGAAAACTCACTAGTTTTTCCACTGAACCTTTGC
Organism: Notothenia rossii; assembly: GCF_949606895.1. NCBI lineage: Eukaryota > Metazoa > Chordata > Actinopteri > Perciformes > Nototheniidae > Notothenia > Notothenia rossii. The sequence goes on from NC_136902.1 coordinate 73,672,613, forward strand.
AATAAAATAAACTCTTCGGTACGTAGCACTTCCAAAGGGTTTGCCTTTAAGTGAAGCTAATGCAGCAGCACTTCATCTGATTGGGCTAACAAAAAGGAAAATGTACCTGCAGGATTCTTGCTTTTGAGTTTGTTTCTTCATGGTTGAACGCACTTATTGTAAGTTGCTTTGGATAAAAGCGTCAGCTAAATGTAATGTAATGAGAAGACACTGCTGGAAACAGTCTCAGTGCAGACGCTGTGTGGCTGTCCAGCAGCTGACTGCACTTCACCGAGTGTTTATAGATCAGTGTTGGGATAGACAAGCAGTTTTTTTTTTAAAATTATTATTAGTGAATTTGTTGAACATGTCAGAAACTTTTTTTTTATTTGTATTTTTATATAATAATAATTATAACAAAGAGATGCAAAAAAAAAAAAAAAACGTTCAAGGTACAACAAAATTTAAATAAATACATTTTCAAATAGTCTCTGTCATGTTCAACAGGGGCAGGAAGAAGCTTAAAAAAACATTTCTGGTCCTATCCCCTCTAGCTTAAATTGTTCTTGAAAATAAAAGATTAGGTCATCGTCATCAGCGTCACGTTGAAAACAAATAATTTAGTTTTACAAAACAACCAAAAAAGAAATAACTTTTACAATGACAAGAAATAACAACATGAGTTCCTGCTCATAACCATTCGTGATTTGGTTTCTAAATAATAGTTTTAGTTTAGATAGACTTGTACAATATTTCAGCTCATCATTACTGTTATTCCACAGGTCAACACCTTTTGTTGTGATGCACTGAAGTTTTGAATTTGTTCGTATGGAAGTTTTTAAAAAAAAATGCAGTTTCCTCTCCATAGAAGAGAGGACTTCAGGTGTTGTGTTTGTGAGGACGAGGGTGTGATAAAGGCTCCACAGTGTGCTGTAAACTGAGAAACTTACGGACAGGCTTCGTCTTGAAGAACTTGGGGAGGCTGCTCTCCCCCTCCCCCTTTCCGTTGATGGCGTACAGCCTCACCTCGTAGTTGGTCTCTGGCTTCAGACCTGTGATAGTGGCCTCAGCGCTGAAGCCTGTAACAACGATCAGAGGCAGAGCAATCCCTGTTGAGAACACCTTGATCCCAAGCGGTGAAACAAACTCACTCCCAGTTCAAACAGTGCGTGTATAAACAATAATTAATTCCATCAGGGGTAAACACTGATTAGCTGGATTCTCGTTTCATTCCAATAATGTTCAAACAGATAAGTCTATTTAGAGTTGGTCTAAAAGGTCTGAACCAGGTATACACAGAAACAGAAATAACTGACAGCTGTCTCATAATCATGAATACATTACTTTTGGGAACTGGATTACTTTAATGATAAATAAATGGCTGTTTTCTAATATTGCGTATGTTTTTTTATGTAATAATTGTCTAATTTGACGTTAATGTATTATTTAGTTTTCCACTATATAATGAAAGTTAATAAAATGTCATTTAATTCAGGGTACTTGCATACTTCGCACACTTCTAGATATTTATAAGACTAACAAAGGAAGTGTGGCGCCATTTCTACTGCCAGACAAATGCATGTTATTGAAATAGATACATTCTTAATTAAATCTAATCGTTACGATATTACCATGAATCTACACGTGATTTATATTAGGGTATAGAATGCAATGAACTGAGTTTTAGTGTAATGCATGACATGAAAGAAAATATAAATATATCTCTAAATGATTTAGTTTGAATTGCAACTTGCTTGAAATCCCTAATCACTTTCCTCCTAAAACAAAAATCCCATTTCACACCATTATTTTTTGTTTGGTTTTATGTTCTTACCATCATCGACTGCATAGGCGCGGTGAAACCAGGTGCCTCGGCCCTGCATCCTCCACTCCGCCCTGTACTTCAGGACAGAAACCCCCCCGGTGGACTCGGGCTCCCCAAACTCGATCTGTGCCGAGGTGGAGAAGGGCCTCACCTCGCTGAGGAATGGAGCTGATGGCACCTCTGGTAAAGCAAAGCAAATGCAGTGTTTTTATAACAACTGTAACGTTTTAGGACGCCAATGCTGCCAAACTCCATTGTTCTGTTATAATAACAGACTGAACTCACAGGTCATAACAGTCAGAAACCCATCGAGAAAAACAGCTTCGGCTTTGTGAGAAACGCCTGATTTGTGACCGTGCTGCTGTTTCTCAAGCACTGAACGCTGCAGACGCTTGACTACTTCAGAGAATAAAAACAGTAGGAAAACAATCAAATGCTTCTGTGATGAACAGATTCAAGATCAATCAGAAAATAGTTAGCGGCTTGTTGAAGCTTTAAGGAAAAAAGCTTTAGGGGTGTTGCTTATTATGCATCTTTGAGCTGGAACAGTTAAGACATGAGAAGCATCTTTCAAATATACAATGTAAACATCCATAATCTATAACAGCTGTTATTCATTGAGATGTTTTTCTATGACATCATAAATGTTGCATTTGTAGAGAAAATGTCTGAACTGTAGTATACGCAATTCATTGATTAATTTTTCATCCTCTTCTCATTATACATGCTCCCCTTGGGCACCATAACAAACCATTACAATGTTGAATATCACTGTTACGTTGTTGAGCCACAATTGTATATTTCCATTTCACCTGAAAACCAATAACATTTGTACCTGTCGCAATGAGGTAAACAATTGGATGAATGATAACTTTTATAGAAACTTTTTTAACTCGCAAAAAACTGAAATTGTACAAGTAGGTCCAAAATCAGAACGGCAGAGAGTAGAGTCAGTTATCTCCAGCATGTCCAAGTATTAAAAACACAAGTTACCAATCTGGTGGTCATTTTAGACATTTTTAAACAATTTTCTCTTTGTTTTTAACTTGTTCCTGACTCTTTATTTTGTAACTGCTTACTCTGTAAAACACTTCGGGCTGCATCTCGCATGAAAGGGGCTATATAAATAAAGTCTATGATTATTATTATTATTATTAGCATTCAAGTTATATGATGAAAAAAAAAAAAAATGCCATCCACCCACCACCACGGATCCCTCTATTTGATGGAAAATTACAATGTTTCAAAAACTGTGGCCGGCTGTTATAAATTCACACAGTCTGGCGTGAGCACAGCGCTGTATTGAATGACTTTGATCTGCGAATTGAAAGCACTGCGATTACTGCAGTTGCTCGTGTTGACTTGGAGGGAAGATTGTGGATTCATTTTCTTCAGATTGTGGCCTAAGAGTGCCATTAACTCTCTGCCCCTCCGCTCCATTTGTCTAATGCGTTGGTGAATATACAGCTGCGGGTGAGTTGATGGTACAATCAAATGTTGTCCATTTGATAAAGTGTATTTTAATTCTTAAATGCACACAAACTCCTGGATCTGCACAATAATATATTCCGTTTTTATTTCTTTCAATACTAAATAAAATCCTCAGAACCGCTGTACTTTTCTAAACAACCAGAGGGAAGGAACGTTGAATTCTCCAATGTTGGTTTTTTCATCTAAATCTACCATCCATCCAAACAAACACAGCTCTGTGTGATCTCACGTTACGGTAGATGTTTTGGTCTAATATGTTGTGAATATGGGTGAAATCTCTTTATTAAGCCTGAAGCCAGAAAAGCTTTGTAATTGAATTCATGCGCTAAAATGAAATGGGATTCTTTGTGTTTTGTTACTACTGAAAAACATTGTCCTATGTATTTATAGAAAGTTCACGCCTGACATATCATCCATAATTCCTTCAAACAGCACAAATACATTCTAAACAAACGTTCAGAGAGTCACTGACCGGCCTGGATGAGCAGGAACTCTTTGGACTCGGTGCCCATCTCATTTGAGGCGCTGCAGTTGTAGCTCCCAAAGTCATTCTCTGACTCAGGGGTTATCTAGAGAAGAGAAACAAAGCAACAAAATGAAGGGCAACATAGCAAAACAGATAAACAAAGTTGAGTGTCAAACACTCTGAAGGTCACCTTTTTATTTGTCCATTACAATAGCCTATTTGTATTTGTTGCTGTGAGCTCTCCTGCTGCTGAATTATTCATTAGATTTATTTTTTTCACAATGGAGCTGAAAGAAAACTCCCCTCACTCGGAGTCTCATGAAATGCTGATGACACAAGGGGTATGTGTGTGTATGTGTGTGTGTGTGTGTGTGTGTGTGTGTGTGTGTGTGTGTGTGTGTGTGTGTGTGTGTGTGTGTGTGTGTGTGTGTGTGTGTGTGTGTGTGTGTGTGTGTGCATGGAAGGAGTGTGTTTACATTTACTTTATGAAATGTAAATAGTGGTTTGACACGTGTGTGTGTGTGTGTGTGTTCGTGTGTGTTCGTGTTTGCGTGTTCGTGTTCGTGTGTGTGTGTGCATGGAAGGAGTGTGTTTACATTTACTTTATGAAATGTAAATAGTGGTTTGACACGTGTGTGTGTGTGTGTGTGTGTGTGTGTGTGTGTGTGTGTGTTCGTGTTCGTTCGTGTGTTCGTGTTTGCGTGTGTGTGTTCGTGTTCGTGTGTGTGTGTGTGTGTGTGTGTGTGTGTGTGTGTGTGTGTGTGTGTGTGTGTGTGTGTGTGTGTGTGTGTGTGTGTGTGTGTGTGTGTGTGTGTACCTGCAGGTAGCTGGCTGATGGACTCCTGAAGATCTTAATGTTGGTGGTGTTTGCGTTGGGGAGCTGCAGTCCGTCTCTCAGCCAGGCGATAGAGACATCACTGGGATGAGCCTTGACCTCACAGCTGATATTCACAGCATTCCCCTCCCAGGTGTACACTGCCACGGCACCGTGGATCTTAGGAGCATCTAGTGGAAGAAACGCATGTAATACAAACATCCTGCCAAACTGTTCTGAGTTCTGTGGTTTAACAGTGTCTAAAATAAGTGAGTTTTAAAGGCCCCGACACACCAAGCCGATTCATTTTGAGGTGAACGTTTGTTGAATGTTTTTACATGTCCTACAAACATAGACACTTATTAGCCTGGAGTGGTGAGTAAGAATGCTTTGTTTTAATGTATGTATATAATAATAATAATAATAATAATAATAATAATACATTTCATTTATATAGCACACTTTAAAAACAACATCATCTCAAGGTGCTTCACAATGCTATATGGAGAAAAATAAATAAAAATGTATCTAAGGAGCATATTGAATACAATATGGTAATATAAAAAAGGTTGAGAGCATAAAAGGTTAGAATAAAAAATAAATAAAATAAAGGACAGTCAGTCAAATGAGCGGAACAGGTGGGTCTTGAGGCTTTTCTTGAACACTGAGAGTGATGCAGAGCTCCGTATGGGAGGCCTGTGGCGCAGTGAACTAGTGCGTTGGTGTTCGGATCTGGGGGGCACAGGTTCAAACCCCACTGCAGTCAATATGTCGTTGTGTCCCTGGGAAAGACACTTCACCCCAAATTGCTCCTGTGGGGATTGCCCATGTAATGTACAGTATGTTCTCTGGAAGCTGATCATATGTTTTCCTTTTTGTATGATATATATATATAGATACTGCTGCCTGCTGTCATAGAGAGTTATTTCCTCTCTCGATGAGCAGATGTTAACTTTTGGTTGTAATCTTAGCAATGTGTTTGCGTGCGGCTGTTCGGGCAAGGCGTAGTCAACGTGAGGCGACACAAGAATCAGCTAGTTCTTTTATGTGAGTTTGGTGTGTCAGAACCTTAAATAAAAGTACATTCAAGAGCTCAGGAAATGTATGTTTTGTACAGTTTGAACGGGTGAATCACTGGAAAGTCACTCTAGCACATTGCACTCATTCTGGAGGCTGGAACACTTCTAATGAGAAAGAAGGAAATACTTACAGCGGACCTCCAGATATGCAGGCTGATCATCCTCTCCAATGGCACTGCGCGCCGAGCAGAGGTACTGACCCGCATCTGTATACTTGACATACTTCAGAGTGAGGGAGGACACACGAGCATCACTCCTCACCACTACATTCCCATCCACACTCTAAATGGGAGAAGAAAATAGCTTGGTTTAGGGGAAAAAACGTGCCATTCGCACCAGTTATTTTCCATTTCGCATATCTACAAAGCACATTTCTGCAAAAAGATGTGACCTGAAAAAAAAAAAAAGCTTAAAGAAAGCCTGCCTTTAATGAGCAGAAGAGACATTACGTTAATGAAAAAGGCACAGTCTGCTCGGTAAAGACGTGGAAACATAAGGACACAGTTGACAGAACAGGGGAGCTTATCAATAATAGATGACAGAAGGCACTAGAAACCATCCCAAGCTTTTCACACAGAGGGCTTACCAACTTGTTTAATATGCTGATGCATGGCGCTAGATAGCACAGCATTTCCTTTACATACCACACAAGCACTTTGATGTGAAAGACATGCTGGGCTTGGTGAAACTGCACACAATCACATTTCTTTGAGAAGAACATTTTCAGACAATGAGCTGTGGTGTTTTTTGCATTGCTTTTTAAACCAAGCATATTCCCCATTGTTAGTAAACTGCACGAGTCACAAACCAGGGGCATAGTTACCGATCAGCTGGCTAATGAGACGTGTACATGTCCTTCCTCCTCTACAGATACCTGCTTTCATTAACTTGATATGCAGGCAGGGTTACAACATCCGACCATAAGTGACTTCTGACCTTTAGGGTCAACAACTGTTGTTATGGTTGCTGTTGTCATGTGACCCTAAACTGTGGGTGTGCGCTTTCAGAGGGACAATATGTCCTCTTTTGAAGAAGGACCAACAGGATTTTATTCATAACATTACTTACTGAAATGAATTATGTCTCTTTCAAAACCCTAATTATCTTCAAATTAACAGTTCATTAATGTTTGAATTGAGCAGAGCAAATGTTCAAACTCACAAAGACTCGACTTTATTTCATGGATTTGGGAGATGCAACTGTTTTTATATAGGACTCTTTTATACAGTAAGCTCTGATGTGTTTGTAAATTGTTCATTTTAAAGGGTGCTACAGTACTACATTTTTAAGCCTCTCTGTTGGCCGCTTTCATGGCTTTAATCCAAGCTGCAGGCTAAACAATGGCACGGGTGCTTTTACACATATTGAATTAGGGCCCAGTCTGGGGAGGCATGTAAGAGAAACCTTCATTAGTTTGTATTCAAATTCAATAGACAAAGCATGTCTGAGGCATTCATTATGCAGAGCGGGTAGCAGTACCAGGGAGAGACTTACATAACACACTAGCCTTTTATTCTAACCCCTGTGCAGGAAGCATTCTCCGGTGACCCTAAGGCACCGCCTCTGACCTGCATCTGTGCAACATGCCACTCCATGTATCCTCACAACGTCCTAGTTACTATATGCTCCAATACTGAGTCCTTTTTAATTGTGTTCTCCAACTTTTGGAAAAAGCAGCATCAACACGTCATCCCAGCCAAAACAACATATGGTTACTTTCCCTCCAGCCTTCATTCCGCATATGAAGCCCATGACAAATATAATCATGGGGAGGAAAATGGTGTCTTTACTGCAATTTAATGTTGCGATTCATTCATGTTTTGAGTGGTTGTCTATAGGCAACATCCTTATTAAACAACCATTAAATATACTTGTGTGCCTCTAAGAAAGAGGTACAATACAACTTTACATGTCTTTGCTAGAACCTGCAATACAACAGATGGAGGAAGGAAAATAAAGACTCTCCGACAAAAGCGGCTCCAATAAATCAGAGCAAACTGACAGCAGAGCGCTCTCTAACAGCTTCTGCAGCTCCACTGGCAGAGGAAAGAAACACTGCTGGAACATCCGAGCAGAACATTGAGGATACACTGAGGACATGTTAAACTCATGTCTCACCAAAGCTGAACGGATCCTGCATACAAAAACACCTGCACCTGAATGTACTCTCCTTTCCATGCCCTGTCCAATGACCACTCGGCTGGCTACGCACTTACAAACATGCTCAGCAGGCTCATAGTCCCCCTGCTCACAATCCTCCCCTGTGGCTAATAATGAGGAATCTGGCAGAGACACACACTGATCAATTCAGAGTGCAGGTGGAATTAAACTCGCATCATTTTGTCAGAAAATGGAAATGATTATTGCCTGATCCATTAAAGTAAACCAATGCACTCATGAAACCACGGTGCTGCCAATATGCTGCAGAGATATCATTTGTGAGAAAACAGTTCACATTTTATGGTTCATAAAATAAATTAGCACGCCATGATTCTGTTTTTAAGCTGTGTTCGTTCTTGCTTTAGGGTTATTGTCACTTCCTTTGCATTCTCTTTCTCCTATGTGGAAAACTCGGAAGCTGATTTTTCTACAGCTCAGTAATTATATGCATATTTAAAATAATGCGTTTCACTGGCCTTTCTTTCTAGGTTAAAGTGTTACTACCATGACAGCACATTACTACTGATGCATACAAAGGTTGGTGCAACCATGTGTAAATCCCAGTTTTACACAAACATAGACATTACTGTCAGCTTGTGCTTGATGGAAACGGTTCTCCCTAACCTCCCACAGTGAGCAGGGATTCACAATATGGATTTCTTTCATCCGTTTAGAAAACCAATAATTACCGGTACCTGCTTCTTATGGCCAGTATCAATTTTCAAGTCTTTTGCACATGTGAATATAAGAGAGTTTAAGATGTAACAAGCTGAAATGGAGAATGTAATATTCTATAGATCTGCAAATAGACAGTACAATTATTAACAAACACAACGACCAGATCTGACTCTTCTTAATGTTGTTTTCTAGTACATACAAAGAGATATTGGATATGGTAATTGTGTTGTCTTTCTCTGAAACTAGGAAAAACGTTGTAAGTGACTGTGAAGGCACTCTAGTCAGTGTGCTTTAATTCTTCTTCTCTGCGTTAATTGGTGAAGATTAAAAGATGTATAGCGCCACCTACTGTATCGGAGTATATAGATGCTGCACTTGTTAAGCAAATGAGAGCGATTTGGCTTTTTGTTATCGACCGATAATTATACAGTATACAAAGTGTGATAGCGTTTTTCTTTTGGACCTTGTAATCATATGTGTTCTTATTGAGGAGATGTCAATATTGACTTTGAAATGGATTATGGTGATTGCTGGAAACAATTACCCTCTTTCAAAACTAGAGAATTTAAAGGCAAAGACGGGTTCACTTGATGTGCAGAGCTCCCTGCAATTTGAAAATAGCTTTTCTATTTAAAGAACCAAATGGTCCAAAAATATGTATTCATTTCTTGTCAAATGGTACGAAATTAGAAATAACAATGGCAAGCCTAACATTTGATCTTGCACCTGAAACGGTGATGAGCTGAAACACTTCGTGAGAGCACACATTTGCCTTCAAGAGGGATCTGTATTGTCCTCAAGTGCGGTACACTAAAATTAGAAAAGACAAAGTGGTGTTTTGCACCAATTTTCTCACTTCTAGAAGCATATATTTAATCGTAAAGTAGACAAGTACACTGCGCTTTCTCTTGCCAATGTTCACTTTCTTCCAGGAACACTCCCTGGCTCTGATACATGGGCTGAAAAGACATCTTTCATTTTCAATTGTATTCATTCATCTTTGGTCGTATAAATTACAGCTGTGAAGATATAATTAAGAATTTGCATCAGATCAAGTGAGATCTGGAGACGTGTGTGGGAGGAAAGACAGATTTGAGAAGAGTTTAAAATCAACCAAATCCGTCTAAAACAAAGCAGAAAATAGGTTGAAAAACTGCATGTAAGAATCACCTCTATAAGATATCAAGAAGATCAATCATAAGTCATATTTAAGCACGCAAACATTTGCATGGAAACAGGCTGAAGAATGGAAACCCAAATAAGTCAAATGAAAAGATAGTGACAGACAGGCCTGTTAGGCATCTGCATCTTTCTCAGGGTTCATACTCTCCGTGACCCTGATTTGATCAAGAATGTTGATCTGCATCCATCCAGAATTCAATTAGATTCCTCTGACATGAAAGATGGATGGGTGTAGGAAAAAGTCATGCATTTAGAATACCTTGTGCTGCTCGGGCCGAGTCCATGATGCCTGCAGAAAACAGAGACACAACCACAAACAAAAGGCAGAGCAATTCTTAGAAGGTAACTCTTATCCAGGAAAAGCTGGGATGCTGCACATTGCATGCAAGTAATGAGTGTCCAGTTTATTTGTCGGTATATTAACTGTCCCTGAGCTGAAAGTCTGAAGATACAATAAAAGCTATTAGCTACTGAAGCAGCCTGTTATGTCACAACAGGAGTTTATTCTTTAAAAAGGGGGATTTGGGGGGATTTTTCTACAGTGTTTTATATTTCTGTACTGCACGGTGAAACGAGACATTTTCCAACCCCCAGAGGAGTACGTGTATTGGCATCACGATAACGGAAATGCTCACAGATAAGAAGGTTATTAGTTTATCAGGAAAAGGTGAATCCATTACGCTGCACAACAGAGATATGTCAGCCCTTTTGTTCGAGGTAGTACAGCAATTATCAGCTCACAATCCATTTTAGAGGGGAGAAGAAATAATGAGGATATCAAATCCAATAAAACATATTTTTCCCTATCACTGTTGTGTATTTGTGCATAAAAAGCCTTTCCTACGCTGAGGAACAAGAGATAGTAGTCATCAGGGCTTGCTGTGTTTCTCATGAGCAATGAGTGGAGTAAAAGAAGCAATTTAGTTTCAGCTCTTTCTGCACCCCGCGTGACACCTGGAAATAAATCTCTGCCGACAGGTGGCCAGCCTCAAATGTCCCGCTATGAATGTTAACAGTTGTACTACTGTCTGAAATAAAGTGCTTTTTTGTGTGCCTTGATTGTATTTCAAGGCTGAAATAGACAACAACGTGATTTGAATAACTCAAGTTTCATTGTTTCAAAAACGAGCTGATAGCACGTCTCCCTGTCAGTGGATATTTATTGATGTTAACATTTTCTGTTCTGTATTATAAGAAAGGATGTTATTATATAATAGAATTATGAAATGCCTCTCCATTACATCATGTAGTCACAAAAGTACCACAAGGCTATTTAACTCAATGTGTGACTTGGATCAATTAACATTGTATCAAGTAATTTAGAGTTCCTTAAAGGGGACTTCAAATAACAAGGACGCCCTTAATAAAATAAGTGATTGTCATAATCGTGTTGGTCATATCTCACACTCCACTGAATACAGAATGAATTCACATCATTACACATCAAATCAAACCTCTGGGTAACAAACAAATACAATAACTGTTCTAGTCAACATGCCACGTCAAGTTAAATCACAACCACACCGAAAAGCTGAACCCCACAATGCGAAAAGCTTTTCGGGAAGCATGCTCTATGGATTTCTACAGACGCTAAAGAGAAAATGTTAAGCATGACAATGGGATGTGATGGCTCGCATAGCGGAAGAAGTGTTGAAGCGTATCAGGCAAAAATGATAAACAGCTATTTCATCAGGTGCAACTGGAAGAAAATGTCAAGTAAACCAAAACAATCAGCAGGAATAATTGAAGGGGGCAAAACAGTGAATCAAACCATCAATTTTAAATCATAATCATAATCCATCTGGCGGCTTTTCAATAACACAAAGAACATATGGTGTGCTAGAATTCCCTGACTAACCTGCTTCACCTTCTACTGTGAAAAGAGAGCAGGTGAAAAGAGTAGACGATGAAATACTTATTGGACAAATCATATGCAGAGCCCACGGTGCGAGTCTAATTTCTGCGTGCTCCTAAGAGCATTGTTAAGTCCTCTACTGTCACAGTAAAACACACTGCACTGCACATCATGACAAACAGCAGTTGGCTGCATATCACCACAGTGCCGAGAAAGAGCGGTGGTCCAATTAAAACAGGCAGCTTAATAGGCTGGAACATTGCCACCTTATCCACACACACACACACACACACACACACACACACACACACACACACACACACACACACACACACACACACACACACACACACACACACACACACACACACACACACACACACACACACACACACACACACACACACACACACACACACACACACACACACACACACACACACACACACACACACACACACACACACACACACACACACACACACACACACACACACACACACACACACACACACACACACACACACACACACACACACAACGCTCAAGCAGTAAGTGAGCGGACAAGTACTGCCGTCATATCTGTGACAGGTGTTTGCTTAAGACAAAAGGACAAATCAACAGCAGCAAATGCACGCGGGCAAAGCGGAAGACACCAAAACAAAGTCACTCCTGCAAGCTTAACACTCAGAACAATATAATGACGGCTCCCACAGGACTTATCATTTCACCAGCACATTGTTATTCCCTTCCATAGAAAATCATCCCTGCCTTTTGTTCTGACATGGATTGTAAATTCAGCGTGAAGAGGGCAAGAAGGAGACATACTAACAGAATGCACTGTATGTACAGAGAGCTGCTGGGTGATGCCTGACTGAAAGGGATGACTATGCATATTGTCATGGCCCTGTGTCATTTACTGCAGAGCTCACAGCCTCTGCCAGCACATCACAGAAAACTGCGTTTTAGTGAAGAAAGCCTTACATCACCGCGCTACTGGGCGACTGTGGGCTGCTGTAAATGAGTGGTCTTTTGTGTGTGGAGAAAACAATGCTCTGTCTGCACTGGCACGCTATGTTTAAAGCATTCCTGTTTCAGACGCCTTGCCACACCACATTAATTACACATTTTCTTTAAGCATCTCATTACTTGTTAAATAATCATGAGCTTCCTTTCTAACTGGCCTTCTGGATGTTACACAGAGCAGGCCTTAAAAGCAGATGTGTGTCCTGAGACTTGTATTTTTGAACAAAACAACGCTAACAGTCATAAAGTGCCATCACCAAATCCTCACTGTAATGTGCTCTCAAGTTCAACTCAACAACTTCTTTAACTCCTTCAAACTTGAAATGTCCTCTGATAATTACAGCTTTGAAACTCAAGTAGAATGTTCAATATTTATTCTAATAAGGCAAACATTCATTATGTAGATATTGATAATGTACAAAGCGTGGATAAATACCTCATTTACATTTTCAGTTATTAAGCAAACACACTTATCGACAATGACTTCCAGCAAATGCATTGAAAGACTGAAACAACCTCACGTAGAGTTGGTTAAAGTTTAAAAGCTTTATTAATAGCGGAATAAACAAAAACAAAACTGTTCTCAGATAAGTGTCAATTTGCAACCGTAAGTGATGAACACTTTTTGAATTTGCTCCTTTCCTCCTGTCTGTCATAATGAACAGTACCATTGCTTTTCTGTATTGTATGATACACCCTAAATCTTCTTCAGTTATAGAACAAAGCTTTTGTGTCAAAACTGAACATTTGGTGACGAAGCTTATTCAGAATGAATCCGTCTCTCTGCACGTTAACCTTTAAGACATGAGACCAATAAAAGGAAACCAAGTCAAACATACCCAGACAAGATTTCAAACGGACAGTGCATGTCTTATCACAGAATATAAGATGACACATTGGTTTCTTACATGTATTCTCTAATCCTGATCTTTTTTGCTGTACAGTCATTTCATATCCTGTGCGTCAGGGAAAGAGACCATCTGCCGCGCTACGAGTATAGTTCCAACATGAACAATGAGGATAACATAATTAAAACCTTCACCTTTATTCTTCTTATGTTCACATGTAGGAGAAACTTCCTTTTCAGGCTTTATTCTAGCTTTCTGATGTTTCATTTCTGAAGCTTTTTTTCTAAATTGGTATCGTTCTTATTATATTCAGACTGAGTATTGAACCATGAAATTAGTTTAGTTGCCTCAAAAATGTGATATGTTAATAACTGAGCCACAGTATAAGGCATATCTTCACTTAAGTGATGAAACTGCTACCTGTCTTAATGTACAGCAACAATTATGAAGTGGACTATTTATTAAAATGACCAAAAAAGTTAAGAATTGTATGGGAATAAAATGTATTTTTGCATAAAAACAAACTCAGTGTCCTAGATGCACTGCATTATTGAAGAACTGACCAGCTAGGGAGCCGAAGAACGGAAAACACATTCAAATTAATTATGATAAAAACCCTTCACTGCAACACTTAAAGGTTGGTAAAAAAACAAAACAGCTGCCTTTTTTTTTTTAAGTCAACATGTCCACCCCAAACGAATGTTGTTTCATTGTCACTCCATCCTCGATGAAATACAGCTGTTATGATGATGACAGATAGCATGACAGACGGACATCGGATGAACAAACAGAACAAGACAGTTGAACAATTAGCAGCCGTCCCAGCATGCATCTATTAGAGCCCCGTTAGGGAAGTCATTTTCCTGGCTGATGATCAGAACTAGAAGGAAAACAAATCTTTGCTCTACTGTCAGTCAGTAAGGCTGCTAATAATTTCTTTGACGACGGCTGTAGAAAGATGCCACGGGTCACTAAACATACTGCAGTCTAAAGCGCAAAACATACAGCCACCGAGGCATGTTACATGACATGTGTCACGTGACATGCCATGGTGCTGCACGTCAACAGGGCTACAAGGGGCAGAAATTGAGGGCAGGATGATATGTTTTGTAGTTGCCTGTTTCTTTGTTTTTAACAGACAGCATCTGTGTGTTATTTACTCATTTGAGTCCATCTTCACACCTACAGTACAGCAAAGCCTGCCAGGCGAAGTGTTTTCAAGACATATAAAGTTAGGATGCAGAGCCCTGAGGAGGCTCTCCTCTTAGATTATGACAACCACCAAAGAAGTCGCTAGCAAAAGAGGAAGCGCATCAAAAAAGACATCTACACTGGATAATAGGACGAGGTGTAACTGGGCTCTGCGTTTAGTGTAGCCTCACCACTGTGTGTGTGGGTTTACACAGAAGAAAATAGGCCTGTCGTGACGTGCGTCATATGGTGGTAGCGTGTTTTGCACTCAAAGTGATGCTTCACTCAAAACCTATTTTTGAATATCAAACACTCAGCCCTGTAGGCTCGTAGATGGCACAGTGGCTGCAGCCTGCTTGAAATCCTGTCAATTGCAATGGATTCCAATAGCAACTCGTTTTCACTTGGATAAATGCCCAATAAAGCTCTTATCGAAGCACAATCCACTTCTGCACTGGCCAACTTTATCATCAGTACTCTAAAAACACTTGTGTGTTGGTCTGCAGGGTGTGTTTGATGCTCAAAGGATTTTAGGTGGAGCACTTTAACCCTTTCAAGGTATACTGAGATGAATGTTAGACAATCTACAGTACTATGGAGATGACAGACAGACTGAGCTCGGCTTTAATCCTCATGCTGTGATGTAAAGTTTGAAATGATCAGGCAACAGCGACACAGAAATGGCGTATGTCGTTTATACAGTTGTTAACTACATTGTCATGTGATCTCATGAGATAAGCTCCACACACTTGCTATCACGAGATCAGTGTGACATCTTTCAGGATATATTTGGGAGGCATGCAGCAGTCGAATCAATTCCATGAACTCTGATGAGATCATTCCTTGGGGCTTTCAAGAAACAGCTGGGTAATTTTAAATAAAAAAAGAGGATGATTTGATTAGACTAAGGGTTTTTGTCAGATGTGGAGGCATACTTTGCAACACTACTCCAGTACATTTCTATGCCACGCGGATTTCCTACCTGATAGATCCTGTTTAGATGTGCCTGTAGGAAGAAAATGTACTGCATGTAATGGACTGGATCCAGAATTCCTCCATGAACTACAGGTTACCTCTGAAGCTGAGAGGTAATGAGGGGGGAATGCTACGACCTCGAAAGAGGAGGTCATGAGGGAGATATATGAACAGAATAATCAGGTATTCATTGCTTCTGATGGTTTGCACATGGGATGATGTAGAAGGCATTACCAAAAGGGAATTGTATCAAGGACGTAACGGTTACTAAAGAAGTTGGCTCAAAACAAATGTAAAAGATGACCGCAGAATATCCATAAATAAACATACTAAACACTTTTCAATCCCCAGCATGAGCCGAATAATGAGAATGGGGATTGAAAATGCTAAACCAACACTTCATCATCCAAGTGCTAGCAAATACTTTACAACTAGAAGCGCACATAGTTTAATTTTTTATCTCAAATTGCCGGCTTTTTTGGGTTATAATTGGGTTTCTGATGCAGATTCTCTTGACATTTGGGAAAACTCATTGGGTTACTCCACATTACTGTAGCTAATGACATGAGATCCTCTGGGCCATCTAGAAGGAGCTGCTAATTTAAGAGGACTAATCAGCATTTCGTAATCTTGTTGAGGAAACTGCTGAAGTCCCCCACCTGCGCACAATCAATACCTCTTGAATTTAGGTTAAAGGTATTCAATTCGTCTCCTTGGGACACCGATGTCCTGCAGGCTCGTGTTCCTCCCTGGTGATTAGCAGTCAATGTTTTCCCAATTATACATCACAGTCCAATGCATTATAAAAGGTACTATAGTTAAGTCAGTGCAGAACATGTGTTTCCTTTTGTAGCATATATTCAAACTTAACAATATGAAAGTAAAATAAATGTTATAAATGTATTTGAAAGTTCATTATTTTCTAAACTCAATACACCTCTTTCTTCTGGCATTTATTTGATTTGTTAGCATTTAACAAGTGGTATAGTATCTTATTTCCCTAGTGTGTACATGTTACTATTGAAAAATCATAATTTCAGAGATTCTTTAAAGTATGCAACTGGGAAACAAATAATATCAACGTATTTAGCACCAAGTGTTGTTCATTAACTCCAGGAGGAAAAGATTTTGCAGGACATCGGCCCTAAAGGAGCAGAACTGATTACTTAAGATTAAGATATTGAGATATGGACATCAATACAGCTTTTATGACATTACCTGCTCTCCTTCAGTGAAGACGCGCTCACCGAAACCCCAGCTGATGGTGGGAGTGGGGTCTCCCAACGCCTCGCAGGTCAGAGTTACCTGCTCCTCCATCTCAGAAGTGCTCTTGTCCATGATGTACGTGATCTTAGGCTTTACTGTAAACACAGACAAAAAGTAGTCACAATGACACTATCATACAAAGACAAGCCAGGTGGTTTGGCAGCAAGTACAAGGATGCGTGATGAATTGAAAGGAAGGAGGAGGATCAGAAGCTGAAGGGGGGATTTGAATGGCAAAAAAATTGTATTTTCTTTTCAAGTCTCAACAGTGGCAAAGCTGCGATTACAGTGTTTGGATCCAAACTTGAATTCATGTAAACATTTCTTGAGCCTATCTCAAAGGAGCCGGTCTTCATTTTGTGTTTCCTTTTGAGAGAACTGTCACGTTATAGCACACCTGAGCTACTGTAACCTGAAAGCACAGCATGTTGCAAACAATGTGGCGTGTGCAGAGCGAAGCAAATTCAAGTGCTCCTCCTGAAGCGAGAGGGTGAGCATCACTCTGTGCTTTCACTTCTATCCACCTCAGAAAGGTAAACTGCATGGATTGAGCAATGCACTTTAAAATGTTAGCCCATTCAATAGAGTAAATGCTGTATAACTTACAACATTCACCATAATTGTAACTTTCCTTTGAATGCCTTCGTCTCAAGTGATATTTATAAAAGAAAAGAAAAAGCTATGCTATATAAACAAACTTTTCTCCAAAACTAAGATGAGTTCCGAGCTCTTTGGGGCCCAGACGTTATCAGAATTTAAAATGTTATGTAAAGCAAATGGTGTTGGGAGGTTGTTTGCATGAGTTGCCTGCTCTCTCAATCAATGTGATCAAAACACACCCACCCAGACCAGATGGGTTTTGAGTGTTAAAACTCTTGATAAATAACACTTAGAGAGTAATTAAATATTCAGTGTAATTTATCTTTAGATGGCATAATACAGGACTTTCTGTGATGGACCTTCAGCAGCACAAAGCCAAAAGAGAAAGCCAAAGCCTGACCGGGGGACACGGGGGAGTTCAAGGGGAGAGACAGGAGGCAAAGATACTGCATGAGGCACATTTGAGTTCAAATGCTTCCACCTATCTCCATTATCCCACAGAAGTCACATTTAACACATAGCTGGGTAAAAAGAATATTAAGTATCGAAAGAAGTTACTCTAAATGCACCGAAAACCCTAAAACACAAGGCAGTCACTCCAAAGAGGATTTGAATAACATGAGGAAATAATAGTACTAGAAATAGTTTATTGTGGCTGTAAATATAAATCAGGTTGGGGTGAAAATGACCCACGGACACACTCCGGGTAAGATTATAGTCAGTGACTAGTAACTTTAAAATGAGTTTGAGTTAGGCTGAGGAATGCTCTAACATTACCCTTTATTGTTGCTTATTTATGAAGAAATTAGGAATATGTCGTATTTCAGACCACATTTAAGCCCGCGTCACACTGTCCCGAAATTGACACCCGATGGACACACGAATATGGAATTGTGAATTTCGCACGAAGATGGCCCAGAACCACACACAAAGGCAACATTTACATTACATTTAAGACCTACAACTGCCACGAAAGTAACAAACATGATTATGTTAAAGCACTATGATACTGTACTGATATTTTCGTTTTCTCCGTAATGTTGTTTCCATAGCAACAACAACTTCCTGTCAACTCACATTCAAAATAATATATTATATCCTTTTCAGTTTCACAGAACACAAATTGGGTTATTTACATAATATGTTTACATGATTTTGTTGTGCAATAAAACAACCAGATCGACATACGATAAAGGAAAAGTTCAAATTCAGCTCTGATCGTAACAACATCGGGACATTCGTGAGGGCATCTTAAGCCATCGTATGACCGCCGGTGGAGTTTCTCAGGCTCCGGCAGCAACTTCGTGAGCGGTGGCAAAATCTTTGGCATGCCAAAGCATTGCCGAAGGACCTTGTGAAGGTTCATTTTCATCACGTTGAGGCGCATCCCATAGTGAGACATCGAACGGAGTGTTATGAATAAGAACTCCACCGGCGGTCATACGATGGCTTAAGATGCCCTCACGAATGGCCCGATGTTGCTACGATCAGAGCCGAATTTGAACATTTCCTTTATCGTGTGTCCATCGGGTTTCAATTTCGGGACAGTGTGACAGAGGCTTTAAGGGGCTTTAAAGGCCAATTGTGCACCATGCATCTGTGTTTTATATGAAGATATATCTGATCACACTTGGTGTTGACAGGTACTAAACATTTCAGAACTCCAATCAGCATACAGTAGGGGAGAAACACAAATGAACACAGCTTTCATATTCAGATGTGGCAGGGTACTAGGAAAAGCAAGATTACATCTTTTCCTACTTTGATGTAAGTAGACCAGAGCTTTGTGAGTGCTAGAAAATCTTCGAGTTAATGAGCTAAATAGCGCTAAAGAGGTAAACACTGTGCTTTGAAGGCTGTCTTGAGTAATTTGATGGTTATCGTTTAGCTCTAAAAAAAAAAAACACCTCCGTTGTGTGGGAACCAGATAACTCAAAGTACATTTAATTGGCTAAATGCACTGATATTGTGGTGTTGTTATTTAAACTATGGTTGTTACCTGACGAAATAAAAACAGTAATAACAACCTAGTGGGCAAAAGGGAAGAAGAAAGAAAAATACTTCATAGATTTCAGATGATCTTATCCCACTTGGCCAGTTCTCAGGATCCTAAGCATCCTCTATACATGAAACAACCACAACCCACACTGAAACAACACCTCATGTAGTATCCCTTTGAAAAGAGACACATAACCATACTATTGTTCTTCCCCCACCTACGTACTGTCGTACTTATTCCCACACACTTGGAACATTTGATATTGTCACTTTAGTTCATGTATGGGTGTATATGTAGCGTCTTACCAAACACTCTCAGACTGAGTTCCTGGTCGCTCTCCCCAGCCTTATTCTTGGCGATGCAGGTGTACTCTCCTTCATCCAGCTTAATTATTTCCATTAATGTCATTTCTGAGCCGTCCTCATTAAAGCTGTACTTCTCTCCAGCCTCCAGGACCACATTGTTCCTGTGAAAAACATAAGGGCTTATCTATCCACACAACAACACACATCATTTCTAAACGTGCACCATTTAAAATGTTCCTAATCATGACCCTTACATCTTTTGAACAGAAATGTGTAGTTTTTATACATATACTGTATATAGAATTTATGCCGTCAAATGACATTAAAGATGAAGTGGGTAAGTAGAAGTGCAGTGAAGAAAAAAAGAACCGCTGAAATCAATGTTTTTCTTTTGACATTTGGTGTTAAGAGAACATTCAAACAGAAAAGTGTGTTTTTTCATGTTGTCACAGTGTAGTCAGTGTGAACTGTTTGTCCCCGTTGGCTACAATGTAAAGGAGATAATGTTCCCTGGCCTCAAACTGTCTGCGATCTCTCGTTCTGGCTTTCAAAACAGCTCTTTTAACAAGTAGCAGGTGCTCGAGCTGCACAAGTATAAAAAATGATTTCCAGGGTGACTAAATACTTAAAAAAGCAGACAGTAGCTCTTTGGCTGTTTGCACTTTTTGCCTCCCCCAGTCTTAGTCGTCTGTACACGCCTAACAGCTGTCTATGAGACGAGAGAAACAGGAACAGTTTAACAAAGCAGGAAGCTATCAATGGCTGCATTCAGACACACAGAATAGTGGCTATTGATGACATTCCAGTCTTCAGGTTTCACTGTTTACGTGCACCTTTTATACTCTTTGATTAAGTATCCCATTGCAATGAATAAACCAGTAAGTACCATATCCCTAATATCCTAGAGTTTCCACAGCAGAGGGTGTGTTACTGTGTGGACATTTAGCTGACAGTGTGCAGCCTAAAGTATATAAGATAAGATCATAAGATAAGAGGTACTTTATTGATCCCAAATTGAGACCTTTTTGCGTTGCAGCAGCATAAAAAACACAAAACCAAAACAAGGCTTTGCACAAAAGTAGAAATTAAAGAGTAGAAATAAAAGATACTAGAATTGAAACATTTCAAAATAGAATTAAAACAGCATTAAAAAGTAGAAAATCTACAGTAGACTGTGAAGATAAAACATCTATAAACTCTGACAATTAAACACTATTGAGGACTTTAGACACAATATAATGCAGGATATTATTTACATCAAGATTGTAGGGAATGGAATATTAAATTAAATATAAATGTAAAATGTACAGTGTGTAATATATATTTCCGGTTCTGTAATATCATTTTCTTCACATCCTTTTATAATATATAATAAAGTTCCCAACATTTCATACATTGTCAATCCTTCCGCTCACATCCGTAACCTTGGCATCATCCTCGACCCCACCCTCACTTTCCTCCCTCACGTCAACCAGGTCACAAAAAACGCTTTCTTCCATTTAAAGAACATCGCACACAACAGACCCTCCCTCTCATCGACCGCTGCTGAAACTCTGATCCATGCCTTTATAACATCCCGACTGGATTACTGCAACAGCATACTTTTTGGATCACCGGCATTCACACAAAAAAAACTTCAAAAATTCATCAGGTACGAAAAAGGTGACAAGGATCCGAGACCCCGGCTCCCCCACCCCACGGAATGACAGAGGATTTTAGCAGTCAGAACAACTAAAGCAGCAGTGTTAATAATAACAGAAACGCCAAAGAGTCACTTAATAGAAATATATAAAAGCATTTATTTTAATTGTGTAGCAGTCAGTTTATAATTTTGGCAGCACTGTTGAGCATTTTGAAAATGTATTTTCAGGCCTCTGCGCAAGGCTTAAGTCTTTTTATCTTTATAGCCACATGGTGTAAAGTAACCAAGTTCATAAACTCAAGTACTATACTTGGGCACAATTTTGAGATACTTGTACTATATTTAAGTATTTCAATGTTTTGCTACTTTGTTCTTCTACTCCACTACAGTTCAGAGGTACATGGTGTACTTCTACTCCACTCCATGTATGTAATACCTTTAGTTACTTTACAGATGTGGATGAATGATGTGAAATATAATCAAGTGTTAAATCAGACTTTAGTTCCACCTGGAGTAAATCCACAAGCTACCCTGCAGTATACAAAGTCATTCAAACTAGCTGCACCTTTAGCAGCTTTGAGAACACTTTCATGATCAATCATTATAAAACATATCATATCTATTATTCTAAAATGGACCAATCTGCACAATGACTACTTTTACTGTCGCTACTTTCACTATATTTTGATGAGAATACTTTTCTACTTTTATTTGAGGAACATTTTGAATGCAGGACTTTTATTGTAACAGAGTATTCCTACACTCTGGGACTATTACTTTTAGTCAAGTACAAGATCTGAGTACTTCTACTTTTACTCAAGTACAAGACCTGAGTACTTCTACTTTTACTCTAGTACAAGATCTGTGTGCTTCTACTTTTACTCAAGTACAAGATTTGAGTACTTCTACTTTTACTCTAGTACAAGATCTGTGTGCTTCTACTTTTACTCTAGTACAAGATCTGTGTGCTTCTACTTTTACTCAGGTACAAGATCTGAGTACTTCTACTTTTACTCAAGTACAAGACCTGAGTACTTCTACTTTTACTCAAGTACAAGATCTGTGTGCTTCTACTTTTACTCAAGTACAAGACCTGAGTGCTTCTACTTTTACTCAAGTACAAGACCTGAGTACTTCTACTTTTACTCTAGTACAAGATCTGAGTACTTTTACTTTGACTCTAGTACAAGACCTGAGTACTTCTACTTTTACTCAAGTACAAGACCTGAGTGCTTCTACTTTTACTCAAGTACAAGACCTGAGTGCTTCTACTTTTACTCAAGTACAAGACCTGAGTACTTCTACTTTTACTCTAGTACAAGATCTGAGTACTTCTACTTTGACTCTAGTACAAGACCTGAGTACTTCTACTTTTACTCAAGTACAAGACCTGAGTGCTTCTACTTTTACTCAAGTACAAGACCTGAGTGCTTCTACTTTTACTCTAGTACAATACCTGAGTACTTCTACTTTTACTCAAGTACAAGACCTGAGTACTTCTACTTTTACTCAAGTACAAGACCTGAGTACTTCTACTTTTACTCTAGTACAAGACCTGAGTACTTCTACTTTTACTCAAGTACAAGACCTGAGTACTTCTACTTTTACTCTAGTACAAGACCTGAGTACTTCTACTTTTACTCTAGTACAAGACCTGAGTACTTCTACTTTGACTCTAGTACAAGATCTGTGTGCTTCTACTTTTACTCTAGTACAAGATCTGAGTACTTCTACTTTTATTCTAGTACAAGATCTGAGTCCTTTACTTTTACTCAAGTACACTATATATATATATATATAGATATACTTATACCACCTCTGTTTATAGCCTATGAAAAAAACTATTAGAAATAGAAGGCTAAAGCTAACGTTAGCAGATAGTGATAATGTATGCTAGCTAGCTAGCTCAACGATTCCTTAAATCAGGGGTTCCCAAAGTGGGGGGTGTCGCGAGACCCCGAGTGGGGGTCGCGAGATGATTACAAAATAAAAAAGGAAAATTAAAAAAAAAAAGATTTATAAACATTTTTTTTTTAAATAATTTTTCTTTTTAAATTATTATTAATAATAACATTTGCATAGACATTTTCAGGGACGGACTAGCCATCTGTATAATTTCCCCGCAACGAGGCTCCCCCTTTGACAATCCACTAGCGCAGTGTTTCTCAAACTTTTTTTTCACCCCCCCTGAAAAGTTTGGGAACCCCTGCCTTAAATAATATTGCCACAGAAAAACTTTTCAGTTCACATCACGCTCTGCCGCTCCGACAGGGAGCTCTGCTCTGAACACCTGAACGGCCCGTTCTAACAGCTGTTCACCAGCGGTCCAGTCTGTGCCACAGTGACTCCGGACCACACAGTTAATATTAATGAACGCACCCGTAGGTAATGTAGCTGCTGAAGCTAGACCATCATCTCGGAGCAGAGCAGCCTTATTATACATCCATGAGCAGAGCCGACAGCCAGGAAGACTCGAGCACACAAGCTCGAACTTCATTATAATATATAAAAAAAGAACACAGTGCGTGTCATGATGGCACATAACAGCTCACAACCGCAGATTACTCCGGGTCCCAGACCCCAAAAATATTTTTATTGCAGATCTACATGAATCACACAAACGACCTATTTTGGATTCAAAACGGCGAATTTCGCCGAAAGGTGACAAATTTGCATCACTGCACTTTCAAAGCCCTCAACAACATTGCCCCCCCCCCCCCTACCTCTGTGACCTCATCCAACGACACACCCCCACCGGTCGCCTCAGGTCTGCTGAAGCTGACCTACTGCAGCCCATCAGGACAAAGCTCCGGACCTGGGGTGACAGGGCCTTCGCAGCAGCCTCCCCCACACTCCGGAACTCCCTCCCCAACCACGTCAGATCCGCCAACACTCTCACATCATTCAAACAATCCCTCCAAACTCACCTTTTCACTATTGCCTTCAACTCCTAATCAACTAACCCCTTGCCCTTATTCCACCTAGCTTAGCACTTTCTACTTTTGTTGTTATTTTGTTTTTACTTGCTTGTAAGCGCTTTGAGCACCAGGAAAAGCGTTTAATAAATATAATGTATTATTATTATTATATAAATGATGCAGAGTAATTAAGGTTACGAATGACTGATGATGAGTGGAACCAAACTTTTCCTTCCGTCCTGCCAATATTGTTGTTTACATTATGAGGGTCATGTCCCAGCCTCTGACAGTCTGCTGCAGTGCATTTGTCTCTCCAGTTAGCAGCAGAGTTTTACCTTGTCCATGTCACCATGGGTTCAGGATAGCCATCAACAGCACAAGTCAGCATGGCGGGCTGCCCGACATCTGCTGTAGCATTCACCTCTGACTGCCATACCCTGATGGTCGGGAGCACTGAGGCACACAGAGATGGATACATAATGAAAAAGACAGAATGAAAAATATATTGGCAGATACAGAAGCAGGTAGCAACATAGATAAAAAGCAGGGGGTTGGAGACAGAAGCTGTGACAAATTCAGAGCACTTATTTTAGGCGTCATTTGCTCGGCTCAGAAGTTGCTGGAAAACAGACTTCATTTGCATGGAACATCTTTGATGAACGGTTGCTCAGGGCAACTGTTTCCCCATTGATGCTGGGCCTCTAAGGACATACAGCTTGTTTAAGCGTCATTGGACACCTGTCACACAAAAATATGCACACAGGAAAAAACAGAAAGGAGGAAAAAGTGGCGAGGGGCTGCTTACCGTTCACTACGACCTTGATGATCCGCAGATCAATCTCGCCGCGGGACATGAGGCGACCCTCGCAGGTGTATAAGCCCTCATCAGTCTTCTTTATGCCGCGGATTTGAAGGTGATTGTTGCTCAGTAACTTAAAGCGAACTGAAAGAAAGCAGAACATAAAAGGCATTGTTAGATGTGTCATTATATTTGGCATGTTTAAAAGAGGAACGATTTGATATAAAGAACATTGTCATCGGAATTAGTTTAAATTCACTTTGATATATCTGGCTGACAACATCTTAACACTGATGTATGATTTATTTAATAATATCTCTGCTTTATTATTACAGATTAATGTTGACTTTTTGAATTTTCATCTAGCTGTCTCGAAATATGCAATACTTCTGTCTGTCTGGGGGATACTTTTACATAGAAAACTGCTCTATTTCGAAACGGATTATATGTCATTTCCACTCCTTCAAACTCATATGTAAGCAAGCCCCCAAACTCTTTTCACCAGCTCCAGAAAAGCAGGAATATGACCCAAAAGAGCTCTCTAACTTGGGGATGAAAAGTGAACCCAACACATTTAATCATGTAGTAATTCAAAATACTGTTACAACCCACACATGAGCTCGCGTTATTATTTTCCAGTGAGCAGAACCAACAATACCTAACACATGATGATATTGCTCTGTGTCACAGGTGAATAACAGAGTATGCGCTGGATTTTCAAATTCCAAACCAAATTAATTTTTCTTTCAGAGCACAGGATCAACCCTGGAGGAGAAGGGCAACAGACGCAGGGCACGGACAATTTCAAGTCTCTAATGTCGGCAAATCTGCATAACTGTAATAGCTTGCTGTGTCTCGAGGTTGTATTTTGACTAGCCTTCTTGTTTTCATAGTTGTACATACTAATTACAATAAATTAGTCCCATTTTGAGGTCAGACTTTTATTTTAAAATATGCTTCATGATAGTTGTCATTAGCCTCCATTACATTACTTTAAAGCTACATTTTGCACATGTTCTGAGCAGATTACAGTTGATATGTGTGTCTCTGTAGTTGGTGTAAAGAAGTGGAATTATTTGCTGAATGATTTAAAGGGCTTTAAGAAAAATGTTTATGTTTAAGAAAATGTTTAAAGAAAGCGTAATTAGACAGGATGAAGCTGACTTTTGATTGTGTTCTGGTTTTATGCTTCAGTATTTGTAAGTAACTGTGACTGAAAAACTATTCCCATTATTTGACTTTTTAATGGTTATTTCATTTTTTTCTAAGAAGGGGCAGGTCAAATGAGATTTTCTTAATATATATATTATAATATATTTCTTATAAATGAAAAAAAACAGTATAAGTGGACATGTTTTGTTTTAAAATAACTGCCATGTGTGGAATAGGCAAGGCACGTTTATTTATAGAGCACCTTTCAACACAAGGCAATTCAAAGTGCTTTACAAAAAATGAAAGACATTAAGAAAATGGCATTTCAAATCAGTCATTAAAAAGAAAATAAACAAATAAATATGGGTGTGATAATACATCAAAATGATATAACTTTGATTCTTCATATTACAGATTTTAAATCATATGCAAACCATTTAGCAAATTACACCATGTAATCTAAATTTCCAAAAATATTTAGAACATTCATTAAATAATGTTTGTCAAACCTTAAAGACTTGAACCACAGCAGCTGAACACCAAATCTTGTTGAATAGAAGAATGATCCCCTTTGCTGTTCAGGGAGCTCTTACCATCTTTTTCCATGTGTATCTTTGCTCCTTTATACTTCCAGAAGACAGTGGGGAGGGGCGAGCTGACGACGTCACAGATAAGGTTGGCCTGGTCTCCTTCGTTAAACTCTTGGGGTGACGGTGCGTTTGTGAAGGTGATTTTTTCTGGAATATGAGAGGAAAAACACGTTTTTACTCGTATTTATTTGATCTCCTTTTAAGGATGACTGTTGTGAAGAACACTTTTGTATTCAATTATACAGATATAGGAAATTAGCTTTGAATGTCTTTTCAACTAGCGATAGAAAATCTTATATGATAAATAAATAGCCACTTTTTTTATTTTCCTGAAAACAAAAATGACTGGAGAAGTACTTGGCAATTTGACATATCAATTCTCTTCTCAGCATATAACATTATTTTACAACCAAACTTTATTTTTGTAAAACGGTGAAGAGGACTTTCTTACATCAAGTTCCTGTCAGACAGTTTATGAGTTACCATAGCTACAGCATTTCTTATCAACAGTAATTAAAAAAAAAACACTAACTGGTTAATGAAGAGCTTGGCATGGTGATAATGTTTCCTTACAAACTAGACTGACAGGAAAAGATACAGAATAACGATAAGCCTCCCGCCTATAAGCTACAGTATCTCATCAAAGCTCATCATATCAAAACGTTCTCAGCCAGTGTGCAGTTCACGTGAGCGACACGTTGTAATGTAAACAAAATCAGACCTAAAACAGTAGCTTTATAAAAAAAGAAAAGTGCCTCTACAAACTGCTGCCATGCTTCCAGAGGTGGCAGAAGTTGTCATGTGTATACGGTATCTGCTCTGAAGATATCAGTATATTGATTATTTTAAATGTGTTAGGGTTTGATTTCTGAAGTTTCCGTTTGAAGTGCTTCACATCTAAAAGAACAACTTTTCCTTCTTAAAAAACTATTTTTCAATTCACATTTACTGAGCCAAGAAAAATTTAAATTACAAACTGAAACTGCAATCTTATTTTGCAATAGACTGTATATTGATTTTAATATGCAATATCCACATGGCTGACCACTTGTAATAACAGGAAAAGTTGTGTTTGGCAAAGGATTTCATCTCTTATAGACATTTGCTGATGCTTGGCATTCATGGAAAATAAAAGCCATTACTCACAAGAACTGCACAACAGACAGGATCATTAAGCAGCCCTCTAATGGTCTTCCGACCGTTTATTGAACTGATGAAAAATCCCCCCTCACTTGAAAAGAGAAAGAGTAATGTGCTGCCCTTGAGCAGTCAATAAAATACTACGAGTTCAATAGACAGGACTTGTTTCTTCTTCTGTGTTCTTGCCACTCAATAATTTGTTGAGTGCATGGGGTGAGGAAAATACTTACGGAAGATTTTCACTTTGACAGTTGCCTCTGCCTGCTTGTCTCCGTTGGTAGCGACACACTTGTATGTCCCTGCATGTTCAGTCCCAGCTTTGTAGAGTGTGAGAGTGGATGACTCATCGTTACGGCTCACAGTTACGTCTGGTCTGTTCGGCTCTATCCTGTCCCCATTTGGTCCGAACCATTCTATCTGCCTGGCGACGCCTTCGACTGAGAGCACAGTGAGGAGAAGTTATAAAACTGTTATCTAACATCAGAAAGTCAGCAGTGCCCACTGGCTGTACATTGTTGTGTATGCTCCTGCATGGACTCAAACAGGTGTTTTTAGCTCTTTATAAACATAAAAGTCAAATAACTAAAAACCATACATCCATTTTTTGCCTTGACCAGATGGTGAGGACGATAGGAAACGCAGGATATTAGCAAGATATCAAGGTGGTAATTGTAACACAAGAATATGCA
Organism: Notothenia rossii; assembly: GCF_949606895.1. Taxonomy (NCBI): domain Eukaryota; kingdom Metazoa; phylum Chordata; class Actinopteri; order Perciformes; family Nototheniidae; genus Notothenia; species Notothenia rossii. The sequence goes on from NC_136902.1 coordinate 73,701,281, forward strand.
GCGGCATTCCCTTTTTCTACTTAAGTAAAACTTGTTTTTGAGTTGGGAAGCCTAACAGCTTGAGAAAAAAAAACTGCTCTATAGTGTGGTGGTTAAGCAGAGAAAACGTCTGTATGGCTGGGCAGACAGCAGCGAGATGAACAGGCGGTTGCTGGGGTAGATATTCTCTTTCAATATTCATCTTTGGGCTATTTGCAGCCGCCTCACCTCACCAATATCCCTGAAGCTCGGTAGACGGTACCAATGACGTTCTGGGAAGGTAGGGGGTCTCATGTAAATAAGGGGGATCATTTATAAAGATTAATAACATGTATGCTAGAGATGTGGCGATTGGCTCTGAGGCCATCCAATCCACATTAACATATAAATCATCCATTCAGCACCCAAAGAGGAATTATTTTCTCCAATTTAGAGACCTGCTCTGGCACGGACGCTGCACCTCTAACGGGTCCTGGGGGATGTGAGGGCGAGACTGTCTGCTGAATCGCGACTGAGCAGACACTATAAAGTTTAAAATATGGTCACAGATCTGTGGATAAACCGTGCTGTCTGTGGTAATTGCAATACGCACACCACTTACCCTAGTATCCTTAACAATCAGGATGTACAAATGATTTTTTTAATATGGCTTTGTAATGTGTTTATACAATAATAATACTAGTGCTTGGAAATGTTAAGTACTTGTACTTCATGTTTAATTATTTGTATTTTGTCTACGTAATAGTTATCTATGTTGCAAATATACAAAGTAGGACAACTGTTTTGGTTTAAGAAAAATTCATTTGAAATATGACGAAACTTTTTCATTAAATAAGATTATAAACAAAAGAAAAACACATTTTCCTTTTGGCATTTTGTATGCTTTCCTCTTCTTTTCTTCTATCACTGTAAGCTCTACAGTATCTTTAGAATATGTATGATGTATGTAAAATGTGACATGTTGGATGCAGGTGTGTGTTTACCGTGTGAGAGTTTAGTGAACTTACCTTCACACATGAAGAACTTGGACTCTCCGAGACTAATCTCTCCATGAGTGGGTACGATCTGCACTTCCAGTGAAACTTTAAACGAGAAAACACAAAATCAGACACTTAATTAGCAACACAATAAATGAAGCACGAAATACAGTATAGACATTATTACAGTGTGCCATCGAAAGGCAAGGAAGGAATTAGCTACCTGCAGGCGATCAGTGCTACAAGAGCAGTTTCATTTCCTACACGATCAGCCAATTACTGATAAGAGTATTATGTTGGCCTGACACTTGGAGTTTCATTATATATCTTTACTCCTCACAGTCACAAGCTGATTTGTATTCTTATTTGATTATATTACACCAGCTAGAGACCACTGTGAGTCAAATTTTGTTGAATTTATTTTGGTATTAAATATTTCATTTAAAGTGAACAGTTGGTACAAGTAGTAAATGTCAAACTTTAAACCGACAATCAGCCGATTAGAGGAAATTGAAGAATCAAGCTGTGATTAATTTCCTACAGGAAGCCCAAAAATCAGGATCACATCTGTTAAACTACATTTGGGAAAAGGCAGCAGGTACTTGGAGCCAGTGGAGAGCAAAGCATGCACATCAAGAAAAATTGACCTTGTTAGTTTTAGCACCAGCTGCAATATTACCAGAACCCCCCCCCCCCAACATTTCCTGTTCCTTTTTAGCCAGCAGTGTTCCTGTCTTTTAGAGAGAATAACATCCAGCCAGCACTGCAATTATTCAGTCAACACTCAGCAGGGGGTACGAACCAGTGATGTGCTGCCAATGTACATGAGAGAAAAAACATTTAGGATGCTTAAAAAACTCTTAGAAATCATGCTTTCTGTCTAACAAGATAAACGCAGCGCGCCTCCCAGAGCCTTCATTTCATAAAAGACCGGAAGGAAAAGACAGATTTGTGACACAGAAGTAATGCCTGAAACATCTCTGTGCTTCGCTAGAACAAAGCTTCACTTGTTTCCTGCAGAATCAGCAGTCAAGGATTCCTGTGGTGTGACTAAGAAGTGTGACTAAATGAGCCCAAAACACATCAAACTTAATCAGCCAGAGTGACCACAGCTAGTTAGAAATGGCAAACAAAATATTATTGCAGAGCTCAAGTTAAGGAAACTATGGCCCGGGGACCAAATCCGGTCCGCGGACCATTTTGAATCGGCCCTCAGCAAATTCTAAAAGTATAATGGAATATGGCCCACAAATTAGATTAGAAAGAACTTTATTAATCCTGAAAGACATTCTTTTTGCCAGGTTGCTCCAAAATTACAATACAGATGATAAAGATACATCTTAATAAAAGTATGCAATATACAATAGCTCAATATACTATATACAACGTTTTAAAGTAATGTATTACAATGCCCCAGTGGAGAATAGGTATAGCAGCCTGTGAAAGTGACAAGTCATTGGTGACAAGCAGTGTTTCCACCAGACCAGGGCTGAGAGGGCATCCACCCCGAGGGCAGGGGGTGTGACGTTGCGTTGTGTCACGTGACTTTAATTTTGAATTGAGCCGTCCCTTATAGATACTATCTCTTTACGTATGCACACACACCATTTTGAATTGCGCCGTCCCTTATACTATCTCTTTACGTCTCCCTGCCGACAGGGACACCCCTCCTGGCATAGTCCTTGGAAGATGCGGCAGTATTTTGTTTTTTTTCGTCACAGGAACGCGCTTTGCTGGCCGCGAAAAGAATCCCACCAGACTCCTTTGCCCCTCCAACAGCGGGATGTCCTTGTCCTTTTTCCTTTTCGTCATTTCAAGCGATACAAGCTCTCTATCTTCTCTCAAATTGTTTATTTTTTTGGAAGCCCTCGGCTCAAGTTCAAAATTACGCCAAGACGCCTCCCTGGCGGAAACGCTACTGACAAGTCATATTGCACATTCAAGTAAAATACTAAATATCAAAGAACAAAAACAGCTAATTTCTCATCGTACTAAATAAATTAGGTTAAATATTAAATATAAAAACTGCAAATGTTATGAGATTATGACATTAACCTAATATCGCACATGGTGTTATAGTTTAATTATCCTTCCTGCAGAAGGAGGAGGAGTTATAAAGTTTGATGGCCACAGGAAGAAAACACCTCCTGTGGCGTTCTGTGGTGCTCCTCGGTGCTCGCAGTCTACTGCTAAAGGTGCTCTGATATGCCTCCAGAGTGGCATGCACGGGATGAGAGTTATTGTCCATGATGCTGAGCAGTTTCCTCAGCATCCTCCTATCTGACACCTCTAGCAAAGGGTATGAACCTTCATCCAATCAGAGCAGCAGTGTTTGGTAGAAACTGAATGCAGGCTTTTTAAATGGCTGTCGTTTGCACTATCTGCTGTCAGATCATCCTCATTTTAGTCAATTTAACAAAAGCTATTTTATTGGCATGACAGCTATTCGGTTGGATTATTCTTAAATAAGTCAATTTGTTTCATTTTTTTCAGTAGGGTTTGATAGAGTGAAAGAACATGAAAACCAGGCGTCAATTAATATTTTTTCTCAAATGAACTGCTTACTAAAACAATGGTATGGTAATTTTCAAGCTAAGGATTTTGTATTGGATTAAGGAAACAAGTGTGGTTTGTAGTCAAGTAGTCAAATAAACAGGCACCTGCACAGTATGGTGATGATGATTGTTCAAGTTCAGCACATTCTTTTAATAAAGCCCATTATCACATTGTCCGAAAACGGTCTACAGTTTTTTTTTTACCAAAATTCCACTATGTATGTAATAAACACTCAGTTACCAGTTTATATTGTACACATAGCTGATACTAACACCCATCTTTGAATGTAGCCTTCATTTTGAGTTCAACAACACATCTGTAATCTTCATGGCTGCATCTTTGTGCAGTTGGAATCGCAGTGACATAATGTGTCGAATGAAGACATGGCAAAGTACTAGAGATGTCCCGATCCGATCACGTGATCGGGGATCGGAGCCGCTCACGTGATTTTCAAAAGATCGGAATCGGGAGAGAAAAAATCGGGGATCGGGATATTTTTTTTTTTTTTTTTAAATACTTTTTTTTAAATGTTGTATTCAATGTTACACAACTAAAATGACCATGTTCAAGTCTTAAAGTCATCCTGAGGCCTTAGTTTTGGTTTCAAATTACAGAACATCATGTATGTGTTGCTTCTTTGGGGCTTGTTTTCATAGACCTGGTTGCTTATTTCTCTCAAATCTGGCAACAGAGTGGGCAGGGTGCAGTGTCTAATTGTAGCAGTAAGCTAACGAGTACTGAAAGCTTTATTTTGTTTTGATCCAATGCTGCACAACTGAACTGATCCAATGCTGCTGTGAAAGAAAGAAGCTATATCCATGTCGGATAGAATATCCAATTTAAATAAAAAAATAACCTTAAGGGACAACTTGAATGCTTTTTTTCTCTTAATGCATTGCATAAAGTTCGGATCAGGAAAAATCGGTATTGGCAAATTGTCAAAATCAAATGATTGGAATCGGATCGGGAGCAAAAAAAGGTGATCGGGACATCCCTACAAAGTACTCTTAACAACCTGAGTCCCTGCTACAGTTGCAAGAGCTACCTTTGCCATAATCACACACACACACACACACACACACACACACACACACACACACACACACACACGCACGCGCACGCACGCACGCACACACACACACGGTTAGAGCATTACCTGTGTCTCGTCAGCGTCTGGTAATTACAACACCTCACAGTAACATTCTAACTGCACCACAACCTGCAGCCTCCAAAATGACCATAAAGTGGAATCAGACCTTCCCTAAAACATTTCCAACAAAACGGAACATCATGACATTTATGAAAGTGGGATTGATTGCAAGGCCTTTGCATTGCGTTTTAGCTGGTTGCCCCCTCACTCACAAAGTCTACAGTATATTCCCTATATAATTGGCTTAAAAAGCAGGGAAAAAACCTTTTAAGCATTGAGACGTCATGAAATGTTCATCTCAAATGTTCACCTGAAGTCAGGCAGCAGTCAGCCACGTTGTGAAACCTGTCAGTAAACTTCACAGGATTGTATTTTCTATATTAAAACCAACAATGCAAAACATTCTCATATCCTGAAAGCAAGCTGACGTTGAAAAGAATGACGGTCCCACAGGGAATATCCATCAAAAGATCCCTCTTCCCTGTCTCTTACTATACACTAGGTTTTTCTTTTCCTTATACTACAACAACACACCTTTAAAGTCTTGGATTTTTTCCAAAGCTAACTACTCTGTACTCCAATCACTAATCACGCTCTTGGATAGAAGTCAGAGCTGTGGCACCTCCCGCAGATAATTATGTACAAGACGGGGTAATTGCTCTCCAACTAACAGTTCCCTTTTCATATGTTTAGGAGGCTAATGAGCTACTGTAGCTCAAGTCCAGTTAACAGGACAAAAACTCTTTCAAAGCAGGGGGGGGGGGGCAAATTACAAGAAGCCAGAGTGTCCTAGAAATTAAATTAGCATGTGAATCCCCGGTGATCACTTCATTTTAAAACCAAGAAAGGCTGAATTGAAGGAGAAGTTACAGGAGCATGGACTGCAGATACAAGAAAAGTACATTAATGATGAAACCGTCGGCACATTACTTATTGTGTTTTTATTCTTTGACTGTTGTTGCTTCAAATTATTGACTGATTTAGAATTTAGTCGATCAATGCAAAGGGTGTGTCTGTATCTGTTATCCCGAGGTCTAACATAACATTACATTTCATTTAGCTGACGCTTTTATCCAAAGCGGCTTACAATTACCGATTACAGGGACATTCTCCCTGGAGTAACTAAGGGCTAAGTGCCTTACTCAAGGGCACACTAGTGGTGGCAGGATTTGAACTCACAACCTTCCGATCTTCATCCCACCTCACTATCTATTAAACCACCACTATCCTTAACGCATTGCTTTCTCCCATTGTGCCTTTTTTAATTATTCTAAAAAAATCAATTGATGTATATTTGTTAAAAAGATGTGAAGTATACTCTCAGATGTGTTCACCTATGCTGCAATTATTTCTGCAGACTGCCATCAATGGACTGCAAACTCTTTACCTACTGTAAAGTGACTGCACTTTCAGAGTTGGAAAAGACCATTACATTCACTGGAACTGGAACAAGGACTTAAAAAGGAACAGAAAGGAGGATGGCCCTAGGAGCATCTGAAGGTGCTTTGTACCACTAATTGGCCAACCTAACCGTAGGCCTATAAATCTTTCATACAAATAAGTGTGCCATGCCCAGTCCTCTTGTACGTTTTCCTAGTAGTTAAGGCCTTCAATGTTAGACCAAGTGAGAAACCTTCAGAGAAAACTATTTAAGTAGAAATAGTGACCTAGTTCAAGGAAAACATCCAATCGCCCTGCAGTTAAACTTCACATTTAATTTAAAAAATGGCCTCTTTAGACTCTTAATCCAAAAATGTGCCTAAAAAGAGAATAAAGGGTAATAAAATTAATCTGAGCCATCCACCGTCAATCGCCAATATTACAATAAATGTAACCAGAATGACAATAAAATAAGAGAGTGAAAGAATGATTTCCGTAACATTGACACAAAAGAGGAATTTTCCATCAACACACATTTCTAACATTTCACCTTTAGATTCCATTTCACATCAATAACTTAATTGTTAAGCCTGAAGAAATAATACATACTGAAGAAACCGGGGAGGATAATTAGATGAAATAGTTTCTGACTTCAAAACACTGCCAATTATGGATGCACAACATGGTTGGAACCACGGACATCGGCTGCCAACACGCAGATGAAGAATGCAGATCCGTCTAAATGAGGTCCTCAATGACATACAGTATGAGCAGAGAATGATGCTGTGCCTTCATTTTTACCACAATATCCAGAGAAATACCATGAAAACACAAGCAATGAATCAAGTCGTTGGTTAATTTCACCTCATGAATGCACAAGGTGAATTCAAATGCAACACAGGAACAGTAGCTCTAGTGACATTATCAGTTGGTTTGTGACGTAACGTTTACTGTAGCTCTGGGCAATGTCATATTTGGATGCAAGCTGATTGTGACTATAGGAGACAGCTTGCAGTGTCAATAATTCATGTCTCTGTAGGTCATCAAGCAAACCTTAATGTTCATAATCGTATTATTGAAATCTCATTAAATATATACCATGGAGTAGAAATACTATCAGTTGTAGGATATTATCAGTGACAAGTTTATTTTTCTGATGCTTCTTAATGCATGTAACAGCATGATGCAGAAACAATATTTAGTTCCACTGACTTAAGAGAAATGTGGCTTAAGACCACAAATGACTGGATCTTACACAAGTTCAACCTATTTCTATTTAAGGGTCTTCATGAGTTCTTCAGTACAGCCATGAGGCATGGTGCGACTTCAAACAACTGCACACATGTGCCTGCACGTGTGTGGGTGTGTTTATGTCTGTGTAGTGATGGTGGTGGAGGGGGTTATTCCATGAATGAAAGTGATGAACATGGATGTCCTTGGGCGACAGTAATCAGTGGTCGCAATTGGATATCCTTAAATAGCCAGAACCCATCCTTTCCAGCTTTGGTTGTGTCTTCAATGTCAGTTCCCCACGGCAATACACTGACTTTTCCACGGTTATGTTAGAAGTGGCTGATAAGATATGAGGAGCAAGGACATCCTATGGATGATCATTTATGCAGAGCTTGGCCTCTTTCCTCTAGCCTCCGTAGTTATCTTAGAACAACACCTCGGGTGCTAGAGACTGGTGTAGTAAGCCTCGACCCAAGCCGCGACTCGCTTCACTTGCCTTGTGCGACTGTGCTCATTATTTATTCTGCCAGCGTACAACACAGCACATACGGCGAACCCAAATGTCTAAATGTGACACTCACAAACCTTAGCTTCACCATCTGTAATCCAAAATAAACAAAATAATCTGATATGTACTTCAAATAAAAAGGTATGGTAGCCACTAGGGCTGGAAACTAACTGAGTAACTGTGAGGCATGACTCAAGAATTATTTATATTATATAGATTTATACTTTTCCCAAGGTTAACAGGAGTAGGCTGAAAATCAGGAGTTTCTGGAATGTGTGATGAATCACAGAAAAAAGTATTCATCAGATAGATTTGACCTTAAAAAAGGTACTAGAAATATGAGTTACAGTTGTAGGAAAAAGCTTTCAATTTCCCCTAGGTTTATAGCCCACATGGATATAATGTGTGTCACACCAACACTCACACTCACACCCATGGTTCATGGTCTCATTCATGAACATGAATATGCCACTATTTCAATGTCAAAGTGCCTGTATGCAGCTGAACTGCCGGGAAAAGCAAATCATTTTTAGAGTTGTTTGCAGTACAGAAGAGCCTCTGCCTCAGTTATAGTGTTTTTATATAATGTATGTATTGCAAAAGAGACTGACTCACAATATATCACAATGTTATTTGTCCAAATGTTCTAGTTCAGAAGCTGCCTGTAGTTCACCTACTCTGAACAATGTATTGAATGAATACATCATCACAAACACAAAACTCTGAAATTGAGAAACACATTTTTCCCAAACCGACTATTAACTAGCAGGTTAATGATGAACTTTGCAACTCCTAAAAAAACAAAAACAAACATGTGGTTTAGTTCACACAACCCGTACACATTTTGAATCTCAATCGACGATGAATAGATCTCCGCCCACATTGCTATAAATTAACTCGGAAGCATTTCATTTTGAACAATGACGGCAGTGAGAGCCCAGTCTTAAAAGGGACAATGCGCTCCCAAAGTGTCTGTATTCAGGACTACTTTTAAGGAACAAGTAAGTGTTTGCTTGCTGCTCATGCCTCTCAACCAAAGTTATACTCACTTCTACCAGTTGCTATGGAAACGTGCTTCCCAGCTCCCCTATTCCCATATTTTGACATCACCGCGCTCTCTCTCTCTCCCTGTGTCCCTCTCTCTCTCATATGGCTCTCTGATTGGACGCAGCAGTGCAGCCTCCGAGGAGCAACTATTTACATTGAAGAGGTTGTTGAAACACAGAGCACAACTTCCCTGATCCCATGACTGCCTTCAGTGGAGGAGGGGGGAGCTTGTGCTCTGATGCTACGACATCTGTGCCAGTTATCCACATACTGTGTTTAAGTAAAGCTACAACTCCAACACTACATACAACAACACAATGTTATTCAGTTAAACTTGTGATGTCTAAAGAGCACATCTCAACAGTTCATTTGAGGCCTTTTCTGGTGCAACCAGGCTGTAGACACTTGGGGCATTTCATTTGTGATTCACTTTTTAAAAACATGAGAAGACTGCACAACAGATGGCCGGCAGCTCACAGTAAACCTCTGTGCATTAGGTTTAAAATAATTGGTTGTGTGCCAACCCAAAAGGAACCACTAGTGCAGAGAAACTGCCTGTTTCCTAACATTATCTATTTTGAGACTTTCCGTCCAAATTAACCTTGTAAAACGAAATCTTAAATATGTTTTCTGTGTCAACTACAGCTTTAAATAAGGCTTGTGTTTTTGATATGTTCTTACAAGTATTTTATTAGTTATGAATTAGGGCTGCAACATACTGAAAAAAACTGACATTGCGATTTTTTTCCCCCCCTGCGATATATATTGCGATATGAAAACATACAGAAATTGAAGAAAAGACTGTTTTTTTCCCGCAAACCATCCTTTCTTGAACTTTAATGCTATACAATTCGTATTTTTTTAACTATATATAATCGGATGAAGGATTTTAGTCACAGACGTCTGGATCTTAAGTTATCAGAGCAACAAGCTGAGCTAGCTCGGTTAGCAGCGCCGAACTGCCCTGGAGAAACACATGAAACTACTTTATTCAGTGTTTTTACCTTAAATCACGGGGTCCGTTTGCTTTGGAGATTTGATTGTGATTGGTGGTTTAGTGTGCATGCAGAGCCTGCATGTCACTCACTCACTCACTCAAGTACCTCTGACATGAGAGCCGCGCAAGTTTTCCTTTTGTAGCAAGCAGCAAAATAATTGTAACATGACGTGTTTGAGTTAATTTCCCTACTTAATATCGCAAGTCCTAAAACTTTTTTTTTTTAAATCGCACGTCCACGCGATGTGAATATCGCGCATGCGCATATCGCGATTATCGTCACGATATATCGTGCAGCCCTATTATGAATGTTTAACTGTATCTATATAATTAATTAATAAACACTCCACATTTTTCTTGAATCTCTATCTCTACATGTATGGCAGCCATTCCACTACAGTGCCTGTCAAATTCGAACACAGAAAAATGTTGTCAGTATTTTATAGAATTAAATACAAATTAAATAATTTCACTCAAATACATACCAATAAATAGTAAAACCAGATAATTTTGCAGTGGTCTCTTAATTTCTTTCAGAGCTGTATACTGCAAACACAGTCAGCACATGAGGACTTTTTGTGGCAGCAGAATATTACGTTAAGAATAGGGGGTGTAAAATATCCCTTGAAATACTGACGTAATAATGGTCATATTTACAGGTTGGATAATAGGGCAGCAATAACAGGAATAAGAGGCCGAGGCGCCGACGCAGTGGAGATGATTCAGACTCCTCTCTGGGGTTGAAGAGTGGCCGTTTGTTTGGCTGTGATATTGAAGTATCCTTAACAGAACATAAACATGTCGTATTTAATATCATATCACTTGACCATAAGCCAAAGGGATGTAGCTTGATGTGAATTACCATAAAAGGGGATTTAACCTAAAAAGGGTCTAAATGTAATAGCCTAGATAAAAAAAAAATCATGAAACATTATCTTCAGATCAAATACGACTTACAAAATAAAACATTTTGACCTGACAGTCAAACATGATGATACACTGAATATCTTTGGATTTTTAGAGTGCTGGTCGGACAAAACAAGCAATTTAGAGTATGTATTTGGTCTTGAAATTGTTCCAGAATCCAGAGAACAATAACAACAACAACTGTGCAAGTCTCTGCATTGTGCTATTCTCCAGTATAGATACATTTTCACAAAAAAGCTAGACTCATTATTATGCATCACTTCCGTCTGTTGAAAAACTAAATTACATTCAGAAGCTGAATTCAGATTAGGGAAGATATTTTTCCAGTCAATGCAGATGCACATGAATGCTCCATTCTCCCAGACTTGGCAGTGCCTTGGACTACTGACAAGCACAAATCATAAAAAGACAAACAAGCCATTGTGGGCTGTGCTTTATCTATTTGGTTGAGTCTCTCATATACAGTACATTCTATGTGATATAACGCTGGGTTGCCAAAACATCCTTTAATCAACAAAATGACTTCAATTGAAGCCAAAATGTAAGAGTAAATGACCGGCCCTAATGTTTCCTCTTCCTCTCTTTCCTGGAGATAAGCTGTGTCTCAATGAGCTATGGTGTACTCCACTCCAGTGGCCAACAGAATTTGCCCTCATACAGGCAATTTAGTGCGAGTGCCCCCCAGCATCTGCCTCAGCTGTGCACGACATGCCAAAAGCCCAGGGACATGGAGGGCTGAGCGTCTGTGGCCCATCATGCCATGCTGTGTACTCCTGTAATGAGTCAGTATTTAGAAGGCTGCAAACAAACCCAGAAGAAAATGAAGGTATTGTACCGGCAGGGACGCTTAACATACAGCGGAGAGAAAGCTCCCAGATAATGACAGGGAAGGGATTCATTGTGGTCCATTAAAAATAAATCTGTAAAACCAAACAACCACAATGCTGGATACAAAATGTTTTGTGACATATGAGAAACAGCTATGTGATGCTGCAAAATAACAAGTACACCGCTGGATGCCAGTTGAATCTTTGCTCAGCTAAGGGCTCCAGTAGAGCAGCGCAACCTGTGCAAGGACTGAGACTCTGAGAGAGAGCAGTCTGTCACAATGTCTAAAAAAGACATGCATAATCAGTGAGATGGAAAGACTCTTGGCTGCATTCTGGGCACATTGCAAAGGATTGTTTTTATTTTGGGCTTGAATGTGTGTGGCATGAACAATGACTGAAATGTTAACATATTTTGCAATGAATCAACACAGACTGTCACAAAACAACACTCTTTCTTCCAGATTAATCATACCAGTAGTTCTCCAGTGGCTTCCCTGTTAGCGCTATAGTCACGACACAATCCCGCAAAAAAAAAAAAGCCCGCAAAGCAACGCCTTCGTGCTACCAGGGAGAAGGTGTTAAGGTTTTGCCAGAATATAATACACTAATGCTGTGCTCCTAGAATTTCATGCACTTCTTGTAACAACAAAAGAGGGAAAAATGGGGAACAGGGAGGTTAGGAGGGAGGGAGTCACAATGGCCACTCAGCCACAAGCTGCCTTGGACTACACAGAGCTCCGAAGCCTGGCACATGCACACAGCGCTCTCTGTGTGTCCATTCAGAAGGCAGACAAGCTGGGAAGAGCCGGATAAGCTTGCCTGTGACTCCACCAGGAAGAGGATCAATAAGAGGGAATGCACCATTTCAGATAGAGCCAGACAGAGCCAGGGGCAGGGCAGAGAGGCAGCGCGCCACTCGAGCACTCATTATGTCGTGTAGGATGACACAGTGTGTGCAGCCACTCCCTGACGCATCAATGAATGGAGGAAGACGATGCAGCCCACCCATTAGAGATTACACAACGCAGACAAAATTAGATTAAAGCGCTAATGAAAATAAAAAAGCGACATGAGCGTGTCTCCATCAAGGTTACAGAGCTGAGGAAGATGACTGTGTAAACATGTTTATAGCGGGAGGAGAAACCAGACGCCCAAATGGATCCGATGACTTGAGGAATATTGAACAATGTTCACCATGGCCATCTCCTCTCAGCTGCTTGCTGGCATTCAAACAGTTGGCTGTAACGGAGCATTTGGACAACACCCACCAGCTGTCAGTCACATACTGATGTCCCGCCTCCCATACTGTAATAAATGAGTCTGATCTTACCACCTGCCAAGTATCAAATGCCAGAAAGATTAGTCGTGCCAGTAAATAAACCAGGGTCACCCAACACAGTGGCCAAGATGACGATGCCTCAGCTGGCCTTTTCCTGTCCTCATATTTTGTCCCCGCTGACCGCTTTATCCGTTTGCCAACCACAAGCCAATCAAATCAAACCAAAACAGTGACTGTGCATCAAAGAGGTTTTTATTTAGATTCCTTTACAAAAACTTGCTATACTGTACCACTTACTTACTTACTTACCAGCCAAACACTATTATATAAGATACAACACAGCTAGCATGATGAAATCACAAAGAAAAAAACAAGACAGCGAAAATATATTTATGATACAACTGTGAGACCACGTTTGAAAATCGTAGGCTTCTATCTGCTCATCTCTTTACTGAATGTCTTATCGTTCTTGACTTAATACAGAATATGAGCGCCCAATAGAACTGAATACGAGTAGGTGTTACAGTTTCATAATGCAGAAAGGTAATAAAACCAAACCAAACACAACACTGTAACCTGCAGTCTAAGAAGAACTGAAAAATATGCCTTACCAAAATGAAACTCACCAAAACCTGAGATTCGGATAGTTAAAGTTTAATAGTTATAGTGATTTAATGTTGACAAACACTTAAACTTTCTTTGATGCTCATTAGTAATTATATCTAATATTTGATTCACCTTTCATTTAAAAACACCAATTCACTCAATAATAATCACTTAATGTGATCGTGTTGAAGTGAAAGCTTCCCGCTAAAATACCTTCTTACTTGCTAAATAATGTTTTTTTCCTCTTAGATCATCTATATTCATAAGATATCTTATTTTCTTACCAACCAGACAACTGCCATTAGAGTGTAATTCATGTTTCTGATGTGTACGTGCAGTGCTGTTAGAAAATCGCCCCCCCGCAAACCGGATCAGAATAAAAACCTTTGATCGTGACACATGAGTCATCTTTGCTCCACTAAGAAGCCCATTTGTTTCATCCCATTTAAAATCAGTCATACTTTATAAGTCCCCATGGGACACTTTGTCCTCTGAATGTGACCCATTCTAAATATTTACGAGTGCTGCAAAACCACAACACGGCGCCTGGGGATCAACTGCAGCTCTATGGGCTATCACCTTGGTCATGGCCAATAGCGCAACTAATAAAACCAAAGTGCAGGTCTTTAGGGTGGGAAACAAGAGCTCTAATTCTACATGGTTTACAGTGAAGAACCAGTGCCAACCACATTCAGGTAGATACAAAATATGTAGCTGTAGGAATTTCACGATATCCGAAACCTCAGTAACAAGTTGATGCCAACATTTCTCTTTTCACTAGAAATGTTAAATAAAGAGTGTCGGATATCTTTCGTAAAAATATTTTCTTGGCCTTGACAAGGACTTTCAAGGTACTCGATAAGCATGTGTTATTCAACCCCCCACCCCCCTCATTAATCCATGCCACATCTAATTGTGCTAAGCCACGACAGGGAGTCAAATGTATTCTTAACCAACAACACCATGCTCTTCCAAATCCTTTCCCGTTGCTGATAATCTGAGATTTTGCTGACACACTAGCTGGCAATGATTAAGACTAGTCCGGTTTTCAGTGTGCTGGTTCTGTTGGGACCTGTGGAGCCAATCAATGTTAACGTTTCCCTTCATATACTGTATAGTTTTGGAATTGATAAGATAAAAACCTTGGCAACCAAAGGGAACCCAGGTCTTTATAAAACGTAATTTAAGTTATACAGGGGTAAGAGTAGGATGAGGCAGAAGGGCAGTTAAGGTAGGCAGCATTTCCTGTTTGATTTTGCAACGGCGCAAAAAGGTACGTAACCCGTGAAATGTGCCGCCGATGCCGTATTGGTGTTGTTATATCAATAGGCAACTTAAAAATATGAAGTTAAATAACACTTCATTGGAAAACAAACTTCAGAACTTATTGTCAACTATTGAATACATTATGCGTTTTTGAACCTAAGCAAAGTTTACAACCAGGCTGGGAGAACTTTATAAATTAAATTGTTGTATTAAATAGCCGTATTGCTCTGTCAAAAGGAAAGTCAGCCAGTTGTGGCTTTTTGATGCTCAGTAGCATGCACTGTGCCAGATGGTTCCCCTGCAGCCTGTTTGGCAGGTCTGTAGTCACCTACAAATAGAAACAGTAACAAAAAGAGAGGGTGGTGGGAAATTCAAACAAACCAAACCATTTCTGACATTACTTATTAAATGTTCTAGCCTATTCATAGTTTATAAGTCTCTTTCACTGTTCATAATGAAAATTGGCCCTGGGAGGACCCCCAGCTGGCTCAGCAGGGTAGAGCTGTCCCCATTCATTATACTAGAATGGCAGTTTCCTCACTTTGATGAGTTTGTCGTGTTTTGGATTGTATATAAAAACGGATGAAATGACATCTCCCTACAAGTTAAAGAGGCCCTATAATGCTTTTTTGGGGTCTTGCCTTTCCTGTAATGTGCTATATAGGTTATTGTGGAAGGTCTGCAAAGGGTAACATCTCAAAGTTCACGCATCACTTTGATCATAATTGTATTAATCAATATATTATGGTAATTTGTTAGAAGGGGGATCAAGCTAATAAGCAGCTGCGGTGCTCGGCTCGTTTGGGACATTGATACTGTGTTTCCAGGTCCCGATGACTACTGCGCAGACTGACTCAAAATGACATCAAATGACTATCTTCCTTGTCTACTACATTAGGCATGTCTTATGGGATTAGTTTTGTATCATAAAGATAAAGCAACACTTTCTCAGAATAAAGCAAAACTATGAGTTTAAAAGAAAAAAAAACTGAGTCAAGCAAAATAAAATAAATTAAAAAAATTAAACTATAAGTTGCAAACAAATCATTTGTGTAATCATGTAAACTATAAGTATTTTTTCTTTGTTTTAACATAGGTTTGTTTGCAGTTCTTGTTTCTTCTTTCTAAATGATCAGACTTTTGCTCTCGCTGCAGCTTTCTCTTTTGCGCTCCCTCATTTTTTGTTTGAGATTCTGACACAAACCTCCCAGGTGGGCGGGACTTTCAGGGGTGCGTCCCCATTGGCTACTCAGTTTTTGAGTGACAGCCCATACCTCCAGCGATTGTGCAGGCAGCTGCGGTGCGGTGGCTGCCTGAGCGTGGATAGAACACCCCCAGAAGAACCAGCATTTCAATTATTATAATACTACAAGTGAAAATATATGTAAGTATTGATCATTTGTGTTGTTTGTGCTGTACTATACGGTCTGTTTCTTTATTGTGGTAAGTGAGAAGTAAAGCTGTGCTATGAAAGTTAGCTTTTGCTACCTTTAGATCCAGGGCCGGCCCTCGGCATAGGCAGTATAGGCGAATGCTAAGGGCGCATCAACCCATAGGGGGCGCCAAAAATTAAAAAAATTAAAATTAAAAAAATAATTGGAAATTTAAAAAATATATTTTTTTAAATTTCATAACACAATTTGCCGATTTTGGATCAACAAAGTACATCTTATTATCTTATACTAACAGAACTACGCATATATTGCATACAGCGCCCATAAACTATGGCACAACCCCCCCAAAAAATCTAATTGAACTGCCCCAGCCCCAGTAAAAACCAGAGGTTTATGTGAAATTGTTATTTTTTTTTAAATAATGGTTTTAGTGTGCAATTATAGGTTTTAATTTTTTATTTGTGTTAATTTAAAATAATTCAAACTCCTAAAAAATATATACAGCTTCTGTGTGCTTTTATTAACATTGGAATTTACTGTGTAAGGGTCCGCGGGGGGGAGAGCTTTAGAGAGCTCTCTCCTGAAAGACTGAGCGGCTCTGATAACCTCAGCTCAGTGAGGTAAAGGCCCACCTTTATATGATCATTATAGCTATAAAAAAATAAGAGAATAGATGAAAAACAGGTATAAAATACTATATGACAGTAAAAAAAAGTTGTTATTAATAAACAAGAATACAGTTTGAAAGGGAATGATTTGTAAAATATCCATAAAGAAAAATAAGGTGAGGTCCCCCCCTCACTTAAAAAATGTTAAAATGGATAGGATACTAAATAGAGTTGCACACATCTTGTGTCCATATCTTTCTGTTTTTGTCATGCCACAACCGTGCATGTGTGAGTCATAGTGAGTGTCTGCATTTTGGGGGGGGGGGGGGAGCCAGCTAAAATCTTGCCTAGGGCAGCAAATTGGTCAGGGCCGGCCCTGTTTAGATCCATAACAATGCAAGCTAAGTAGCCTAACAGTTAGCTACATAGCTAGCAGTGAGTGAGCATTCAGACACCGGCGCACACACTCAAACTGACTCGTGTGCCTGACTCTACCAACAGGCTTTCATGATTCTGTTTAGATATGCAAGTATAAGCCATGATAGCTTATTTTATTAACACGCTAAATTTGATATGCAAATCAATGGAGGCTGAGTTAACTTTGTAGGAAAACCTACCGTCCATGACTGTCCCTGAGCTGTGTTTTATTTGTTAACTTCATATTTTTCATTTCCTAAAACATTTATTTTCCTCTCATATTAACAGTGTTGATCATTGAGACAGCGTGGTGTCCAGAGTCTTATCCCGTTTTCCCACTTCCTCTGAGGGGACAGCACGGAGGGGGGGCATGAAGAAAGACCTGCACCGTCTTCATCCACGCTGGGCGTGTCATTTAATTTGACCAAATGTCTTTACATATACATTTAATAGACTTTATTATTATCCACCTTTTAGTTTTATGTCCTTTTATTTAAAACATTCTTTGAGACTTCATCTTCTGGTTCAAATTTCAATAAATGTAATTTGTATAATCACTCTTTTGTCTTTATTCTACATGAAAATGTTAGAGATTCCATTCAAATCTGTTGATTATTAGTATCTTCCTCAGGCTAGGAATAGTATGTCGAATTTTTAATGCTAAATGTATATCATTTTCTCACAGGCTATAGAATGAGACAACACAGTTTGTATCCATTGTGTATGAATGTTTCAGCTCTTCAGACCAACATAGTAAGATGTGAGCATGTTCCTAATTGTGTTGGTATGCAGCCTAGGTCTGCTCTGTTTAGTAAAGCAAATCTTCCACTTTTATATTGTAGAATTTGTTAAATTAAAGCAGTCTTTAACTGTTTGTCCTAAACATAGCAATATATGCTTTTGAAATGTAACATGTCTTTGAAAAATAATAGTATACAGTTTATATTGTGTATCACCTTTAGCTTGAAAATACATAGATGTGTTTTTTTTATCTATAAAATAAATAGACAGAAAGTTTATCAATCCCGAATTGGGAAATTATTTAACAGCAGCAGTGTGTTCAGGTATTAAAATATTTAAAGTTGGAATAAAGTATAAACTACACAACACAAGTATAATGCACAGCAATCCATAAGAGAAGTCCGATATGTTCATGAAACTCCCCAGGAGACACCAACACTAACGTGGCCGAGTGGACTCCGGAGTTTGCTGCATGAGTTGTACTGTATGATCTGTGGTGTAGTGGGCTGTCACTCAAAAACTGAGTAGCCAATGGGGACACACCCCTGAAAGTCCGGCCCACCTAGGATGTTTGTGTCAAAATCTCAAACAAAAAATGAGGGAGCGCAAACGAGAAAGCTGCAGCGAGAGCAAAAGTCTGATCATTGAGAAAGAAGAAACAAGAACAGCAAACAAAAACCTATGTTAAAACAAAGAAAAAATACTTATAGTTTACATGATTACACAAATGATTTGTTTGCAACTTATAGTTTTATTTTTGAAATGTATTTTATTTTTGCTTGACTTGGTTTTTTTTTCTTTTAAACTCATAGTTTTGCTTTATTCTGAGAAAGTGTTGCTTTATCTTTATGATACAAAACTAATCCCATAATGTCTCTCTTTTTGGAGAGATTGATCAAAATTAGTTTGCCATAAACATCACAAGATAATACATTGTGAATGTTTATTAAAACTGTACAATCTGTGTAACTGATGTACTCTTTCCTCTATCCTATCTTTGTTTTTCATTTTGCCTGAGATGCTACTTGAGCTGTTGTTTATTTGGTTGTCATGACTTTTCTAGTGATTAATGTTTTGTCACCATTGTGTCATCACTGTGCCAGATGCCCTTCCTCAGTGGAGTAAGAGCGGACAACCAAAAAAGAAGAGCGGAAAAACATTCTAGTTCTGCACTTGCAACTTCTAAACCTTTCTTCAAATTCCGTAACAGAAGCGAAATAAGTTAGTACGGAAACACTGGTAAGTAATGGTAAATCAACAATAAGAAGTATGCTTTTTTGTGTTGTTTTTCTGTCAGCCAAGTCTAACACAAATGTTGTGACTCATCATTTCGCACATTCTGGCGAGACAACTTCATGCTCAGCCTATACAAGCAATGAATCATGAACAACCTGTTACTAAACCTGCTAAGCAAATCTGTTCATATTTACTGTTAGAATGTTATATCAGGTGTTCCTTTTTTCAAAAAATCCAACCAATATTCAAGAAACATTTAGCATTGACATTCGATGCACTTGCGTTCATACCGATACGAACTAAATCAAAGGGACTTTCATTGAAAGCACTGATTGGTAAGCTGGATGCTGTATTCCCCTCGTGCTCCTGATATAGATGTCAGTACAAAGAGCGAAGGAAAGCCCAAGGTTGTGCTTCTCTGAGACAGACTGGCTAGGCGTGGTCTGTCTTCACAACGGCTCCAGTGAGGACGACAGATGGCACAGAGGCACCTTATGACACAACATGAGCTTCCTCACACACACACCTTGTTGGCCAATCAGAGACTAGGCTGTAAAAATAGACACTGGGACAGGGCTAACCTCCAGAGAGTTCAGGCTAGAATCTCCGGAGACATCGACCGAGAGGGAAGACTATTGCAATTAATCTCGGCACTTAAAAACAGGGTTGTGATGAATTAGAACCGGGCGATGACTTTTTTCAGATTTTATGCCTGCTCGTTATACATGTAATAGGACTCTCAATATGTGATGGTTTTAAGTGGCCTGGACTAATTTCATTACCAATGGACATACATGGATTTGAGGGGCATATCTATCATTAATTAGTTTAAGGTGATAAAACTAAGCATATCCATTTGCAAAAATGCCATTCTCAATGATGGGTATTGTTAAACCTTATTTGTTTGACCTTCAAATGAAAATTCAAGCGCTAATAACTACTATTCCCCTCTCTTAAAATGTATTCAATTCAGCCTGATGTATCCAAGTCAGTATACACAGCACGTTTGAGCTGCAGCTCATTGGATGTTCTGTGACAAATCCTGTGAGCTGAACTACTGGAATACATGTGTCAGGAGAATAAAAACCTTGAAAAATCATCTGAGAAAGCTTTGGTTCAAGTCCTCATTTAAACTGTGAGAATGAACATACTGGGGGAATGCATTTGGTGGAAGATTTTATTCATGTACTGTATGTTTCATCTGTGATTACTGGGATGTCAACTGATCATTAACCAAAAATATAAGTGCTTTGCATTCATTGGTGCAGGGGCTGAGTGCATAACAAGCCACCCAGCTGAAATGCTAATTGACGCATAAACAAGTGAATCCATCATTTTAACATCTGCAGAAATGTATTCCAAAAAAAGGAAACGGAGTCAGGGACAGTAAGCAGCCACAATGTTGCATGCATTGTTGTTGAAAAATCCAGCCACTCTCCCAGTAAGTATGCACATAGACAAATACACTTCAAAAGACCGTAGCCCAATTCAGTGTAAGTATACAAAGCATGTATTTCACCTTAATTATCTTGCCACTTTTTGGGGTAGCAACTGTCCTGCGGTTATTTAAACAAGCTCTCTTTGAGACACTAGTATACTAACTGAAGTTGCTTCAGCCCACAGCTTGCTTGCATTGTGGGGAAACATTTTCACCCCATCAGTGAATAAATATCAAGAACCTCAGGCAAAACAGCCGCTCCAAGATTGAGCACTCCAATCACAATGTCTTATGTTGCAAAGGAATTTCAAATTTGCATTCCTCCAAGCTAATTTTCTAATTAAGTTCTATGAGAAAATGAGTTGGGAACAGGGTTGTATATTTTGCACAACACATCACTGCCATGATCTGGATACCGCAGTCCTACTAGTGTTTAAAAGCCTGATCTGCTTTGAAGATACAAATCAATACCAAAACAGTAGACAACAAAAGAGACAGTGTATACACAATCAAAAGTAATATAAAAGTTGACCATGATAAACCATTGTATTACATGGTTTACCTCTAATACATAAATGGTAGAACAAGTCATCTTTAATAATGTAGGATTTTGCTGAAACATTTTTTTATAGACTTAATAGAAATTGCTCCCATTCATCAACACCCACTAGAGGAGTGGGCTTGTGTATAAGGTATCAGCAGAGACCCTGTACTCTGTCTGTATTTTCTCTTTTTATTTTTGCTGTATCTGCAACGTTTCTGGGCATATCCCTGCCCCTCGCTATGCGTCTGCCTTCAGTCTTCACACCTGAGGCTCCCTCTCCCCCAGGCCCTGTTCTGCCCTGTCTGACACTGTAATCGGTGTTGGAAAATCGAAAAACTCAGCTAAATTCTCTTGTCTGAACACATACGATGCCCGTAAGCTAGCTCTATTAAAGATTTCTAAACTTGCTTGCTAGTGTCTTTGGGCCGGCAAACAGGCCTACTTTAAATATCGTGCTTACAAACTGCAATGGACACATCCTAACTCTGCCGATTCATTGTTGCAATGCAACACTGAAAGTCAATCCAACACAGACAGACAAGAGGGGGGATGCGAATGTAGCTGTCTTCCTCATTATATCAATGTACCAGAAACCCTGAATTAACCGTTTTTTCCAATGTGGCGCAGTAAGACCGATGTATGACATGCATACCGCAGCAGTTGATGTCAAATGTTTTTAATGCTCCAGCATGATTGCTTATATCCGTCCACTGGTGAAACTGCGCGCTGACCCTGTTCAGTCAGAATTTGTTTGAACTGTGTGCTACTGTAGCCACTCAGGCAGAGAGAGCAGCCATGTGCTGTCATAAGGCAGAGTATAGCAATTCACAGGCATATCTCCTCTTCCCACTAATGGTGGTTGATGTAAAGAAATCTCCAGTGGGAGTAGATACAAATCACCAGCATGCCATTGAGAAAACATTGGATGATTGCAGTTTGCCAACATCATATGTACACCAGGGTTACAGATTTGTTCCTAGAGCAAAAGGTTTTTAATCATAGTCAAATAATAAAAAATGTAAGTAGTGATTTACAAAATGTGCATCCATTTTCATAAAACTGCCTATGTTTCAAATGTGTTTTGCTTGAAAACCATACCATACCATAAAAAAGCTGTAGGGAAATGACTGTAATGTTGAACCACAACCATGAACATAAAACTATTGAATTGCTGAAAAGTGCAGGCTCGGAACGATTAGTAAATACAATCAACAATGATAATAATTTTGGATAGCAATAGTTATATATTGTTGTTCTTCCAGATAATGTGCCAACTGATTAAGACTGCAAAGATACCCAGTCTATCTATACTGGCATGGCCACTACATGTATGAATGGTGATGTGAAATATTTGAATTTGCTTTAGAGGCTCTGTCATCTGCCTTTGCTCTCTATGACATCCATGGAAGAAATGCACAATGGGGTCTATGAAACATCCGGCTTCTGCTGGCAAAGAGTGCAAGACATCTTCCAGAAGTCAATGAGTCACACTGAGAGGAGATCCTTTTGGGAGGAGTGTGATAGACATCTTAAAAAATATATACCGATGTTTGGATATTGCATTTTCAGTCTGCCAGCATTCGTCGTTTGCTGTATCCCTCTTGACGAAGAGTTTATTTTGTATATGAAGCATACATTTGCCCATTACCAGCCTATTTTGAGCCACAAAAACCTGTTTCTTGCGGTCAGTTTGGTCAACGCGGCGCGACCACGATCCACTTGAACGTCTGGTCGTTCAGCTCTGACTGCAACAATGGGAGGTACACAGCTTGGTGCAGTTTGGTGCTCAGACCTTCTGTAGACCCTCGACACAGCATCGGCCTTACCGCAATCGTGCAATATCACTTACCACAAGAAGCATGGAACAGGTTTAAGCCTTTCCAGACAAAGGATTAGCAAATCCTCATGACCTCTCAATCTGTCACAAGGTTAAATGCTGCCAAAGAGAAACACTACATGGACCCACACCCTAACCCTTTTGTCAGAAAACTCTTTGATAAGGGGTATGTGGTTGTGTAGCTGTCCAAGGATGCTCTTACCAAGCCTAACCATATCCAAACTGCCATTTCACAAATCAGATGCAATACCAGATCTCCATCAATGGCGAGTTAACTATAGCCCTCCAGTGACCTCTGAATCAGAGATGGACTCTAATCCCCTCCAATCTTCCACCTCCGGTCTGTTCGGTCCAGGAATTCTGCTCTGTTCAACTCTCGATGATATTACCTGTTAATGTGAGCAATTCAGAGCATTTACTGGGAAAGAAAACATTAAAATGACCCTTTATAGCTTCTGAAAATGTCTTCAACGCCCAAGCTCCAGTGATTACATCTGATAGGTTGACGTACCTAAAATGGGGTGGGGTCTGTGGTAAATAGTCAGCATCTGTCTGTGTGGTACATTGGCCTGTTGATTCTATCTGTATTCGCAGAAATACATGTTTTAATCCATCCCGGGTAAAATTACCTACACCTCAGTTGTAAGGGAACTAGCTGTCAGAATGGTAAAAAAAGAACTTCATTTCACAATGCCCTCTGTTACATCTGTTGTTGACAGCTTTATTACTCCACGTACTGCAGAACACAAGCAGCGAGGAAAACGACGGTACGAGAATATGTCATTTCTTTGACATCTCTAAAGTGGCTATTAAGATTTCAGATTGTTATAATGTTTAATTTTGAATGAAAATAAAGTATGTATTATGCATTTGCATTTACAGGGGCTACACCTTATATTACAAATGTAAAATGGGTGTCATGTTGCCATGTACGTTTTTTTAAATCTTTGGCCATTTTGGAAACATAATTTAAAATGACTGTGCACAAATAAGGATTATGAAGTTAATTCCATATCCCAATGACATCACCTCCTCTCATATTTGTTGTCCAAAAATAATGACATGTGGCTGTAGGACAGGGTGAGCCAACACAATGCTCATGAGCGCATGGTAGCCCACAGCGAGCCAACGAATGATTGACACTTTACCTTTTCAACCTGTTCTCTGTCCACAAAACCTTTTTTCTGGTATAACACTGTACTTACTGTCACTTTTACAGATCCTTCCAATCAAAATGGTGGAGGGCCAGGTTAAATACCACAAAGAAGCGGGCTCTGTCTAACTTCAGGTCTTGTACAAAACAATCTTAATCACAGCAATAATTCCTTGTCTGCAAAATGTAATGAACCCACAGAGCAGCGGTCCCCTCTCCCTACAGGCTTCAGCCTTTGTTTCGTACAGAGCAAAAACCACAGCAAGTTGGACATTTCATTTCTGCGTATATTCTGTATCATAGCAACCAGACCCTACCAAAGCGCCCCAGATGACAAAATGCTGTGCCTCCAATGCGCTCACAGCTGGGTAATTTTAGAAGAGCGTCTTGACATTTCAGATGGAGAAAAACACTTTGACTTTGTGCATTGACAAATGTTGAAAAAGATGTTCTCTTGAGAACAGAGAAATCAATTAACTTTTGGGTTGTGAATGTTCATGTTTTATTCTAAATATAAATATCTTTGTTTTCCTTTGATGACTTGGTAAAAAAGACATACAACTATCTTAAGCAAATTGATATTACTAATATTATATCAAATAATAAGCACTTCATATCACTCTCTACCTTTCAGGCAGCTCTCATAATGTTGGCTTATTATTATACACACATGCATTTCCAAACATTTGGACTACCTATGTTGCAAATGTATTATGTTTTTGATTTACACACGGCATCTATTGCACGTCTGTCCGTCCTGGGAGAGGGATCCCTCCTCTGTTGCTCTCCCTGAGGTTTCTCCCATTTTTCCCTTTAAACTGTGGGTTTTCTCTGGAAGTTTTTCCTTGTACGATGTGAGGGTCTAAGGACAGAGGGTGTCGTATTGTCATACTGATATTCTGTACAAACTGTGAAGTCCACTGAGACAAATGTAACATTTGTGATATTGGGCTGTATAAATAAACATTGATTGATTGATTGATTGATTGATTGATTGATTGATTGATTGATTGGCTTTAAGAAATAACACATTTAGAAAAAGAAAATTATCAATTGAAATCTTTCTTAGGCAACATTTTTCTGAATAAGAGCCTTTGCATAAAGAGTAGGTTGTTTGAGTGCAAGTGTGATGGTCATATAAAGTACTCAAAAAGCTTTGGAATGCTACGTAATCAATTAAATGTCTCACATAAAAAAAGAAAATATCGGTAATACTATTAAGTTGACTTTTAGGATATACTTGCCTGCAGAATTACTTTACCAGGAATCCCTGACATCCTTTCAAAGAGGATCCCGCATATTGAATGGATCAGAAACAGCTTTGGCTTGTCAGGAGATAGTGCCTTCTCAGGGTGATTCAATTAGAGATTACAAATTACTGCTTTTTTGCAGAATGAGTGTCACTTCACTCCTTTAACGATGGATATTTTCCCCATGATTAAATTACTGCATGTCATGACTTTGTGTGAAACAGGGGTATCTCCAAGTTGCCAGGCAATGACTAAGCCAGTGTAGCGTTAGCAGATAGGAGACACACTATGGTGACTAAATAAAAAGAAAGCCAGGGGCATAGCAATCTAAATTTCCCCTGCTCAGTGCATGGTTATGCACCCTATAGTGTTTTAATAATGAATGTACCATGATGTGCATGGATGCATGAGAAGACACACACATTGCTTCTCCTCACACTCAATAAAAGAAGTCGAAAGCTAAATCATAGCCAACAGCATATTGCTTTATGGCGGTTATGAGACGTGCACTCATTTTCTTAAACTCAGACGGACACAATGTAAAGCTTGCTTTCAGGAGTTTGTGTTGAGAAGACTCAACTGTGGCTCTTTAAACTGCAACACTTCTTTCAGCATGAATAGTGACACGAGTGTACACTTGTTTCTTTTTTACGGGGCCACATGGGCCAAAGACAAGGCTGTGATTGCTAAGGGCCCTTTCTGACTTCACAGTTGGGTCCAAACCAAAATAACAGGTAGGAAACCACGAGCAGAATAGCTGGACCCAGGTTTGATGAAAACAGGTGGTCTCATTCCAAATCAAACCATGGTCTGGTTCGTATAGAGTGTAGAAACCTTTTAAGGATGGTTCCTACTTTATGACCGATTAAAGGAGGTTCTGGCAGGCTATCGTCACGTTATAAAGAGTTACAGAGCGTCTATTGGGAAAAGTTCAGTGCTTAGCATGTGTGGTAAAGCAAGACAGAGAGGAGAGAGAGAGAGAGAAAAAGATGCGCTAAGATCTGACAGCCATTGGAGCAGAAGAGAAGTTAACAGTCGAGTTGTCAAGTGGCAGTAAACGTACAGTGTTGGTTCACCTCGTAGGTGATAACAACATGTGGTATATAGTTATTTAGCAGTCTTGCATAATTGCAACGTAAAACAAAGAACAAGAAAATCATATTATGTAAACACTGTTACAAAGCTGTGAACCTTTGCTCAGACTTTCAGGTGTGAAAGGCGCCTTACTCCTGAGTCACTGGAGTCCTGTGTTCTCCTGATTCTCACACAAGGAGGGCTAGGAAGAGCAATGACTTCTTAACAGCCTAGACATAAGGACACATCTGTGAGTATTATTTGCAAGTGAATAGCCTTGTGAGAAAAGATTATAAATATTTTTCCAAATGCACCAAGCATTTACATAGCAGAAGATGACCGGTCAAAACTGACCAACTGAGCATCAAAAAGGAAATAGCCACAAAGTTGTCTTAAGCCTTGTCTAAAGAGATGGTTATACCTAGTCGATATTAGATACTTGACAAAAGTCTCCAACAGTGTCAAAGGCTTCTTTTGTCCCACAGAGCAACTGCCTCCAAGTGGAGAGAGGCCATATAATGCCTAAAGGTTTTACCAATCTAGGGTTACATGTCCTCGGGGATCCTCTGCTCAAAGTGCTGGCCTATTTTGTTTTGTATTTGATGAATGACAAGGACACACTACTCTAATTTTGTGATAGCTCTGAGGTCTTAATATGTTTCCAGTTTTGAGAGAAGGAAATATACCGTGGTATGAAGTAAGATTTTGTATTACTGACAATTTTTATTCCATGTTTTATTCCTTCTTATTCCATTCCATTGCAATGTAAATACTGTTATATTTTACTATATTTTTTATTATTTTAAATATTTTTCTAGTTCTCTACCTGTGTTTTTAATTTTTGTTTTTATGCACCACGATACCAAGTCAGATTCCTCGTACGTGTAAACCTACCTGGTAATAAACCTGTTTCTGATTCTGAAGATTGCAATCTGAGCTAAAAAGCAATACGTATGAAGCAGGTTTTCAGTACATGTCCTCAGAAAGAATAAACACAACAATCTCGCTTCAGAGGCCTCAGTGTTTAACCTAATTTATGGTCTTAATGGAAACCTGATTAATAACTTATAACTCAAACCTCACAGGGCTGATATACTGACCACCACAAACGCTTATCAGGGACAAAACAACCACTACAACCCACAGTCTGTGGCTCGTCTGTAAGCAGGCCCTTAGGAAAGGAGTTTTAATATTCCCCCACAGAGCTTCACTGGGTCACGAGCATGTGTAATGTCATCTTTATAACGTCCTTAGGCAACGCGGCTTCTCTCAACTCTCTCAGACCTGGATCTGTCTGATCCACTCCCCATCATTAGTAGAGTCAAGTAGTTCCGGCTGCAACAAACCACAGTCTCTTTTGTGCCTTTCCTTCCTAATACTGGATAAAAACCTTGCCATCTATGAGATATAAAAAGAGATATTTATGGCAGCTTTAAAACTACAGTCTGATGTTTGATTCACTGACTGTCTCACGGTTAAGATAACATGTGAATTCCTTGAAAAGACTAGTCTGAATAGATTAAATACCCCACACATGCATGGGTGACAGTTCACAGAAATTGTCTCCGAATCCAGTTGCTGTGTTTTTCCATCGTCAGCTCCATCCTTAAACATGGAGGCGTGTGGCACAGTGGATAGAGCCTTGGTGTTCGGATCAGGGGGTCACAGGTTCAAACCCCACTGCGGTCAGCATGTCGTTGTGTCCTTGGGCAAGACACTTCACCCCAAATTGCTCCTGTGGGGATTGCCCACAGTATTGAGTATGTAAGTCGCTTTGGATAAAAGCATCTAACAAGTAACATGTAATATTCTGGTCCAATAAGCAGCCTCTATACTGTAGCTCTGCAGCAGACACTCTGTTCTTGGCGGCTTCAGTTATTTGATAAGACAAAACTAAAATCCCAGATAATGGAGGTGAGAAGAGAGCAGGCTTAGCACTTCACCTGCTTTGGCTGGATTTCCCAAATGGACCTTTCTCAGAACGTCTGTGTCTGACTTTAATATCATTTTGCAGAGCACTGGTTGACCCTCGAAGTGAAAGACATGTTGAGAAATGTCTGCAGATGCACAGTACAGTCAATATTGCTGCTCTGGTTCAGCAAAAAATTAAACGACACCAGCAAAATTGCTTTCCACAATGGTTTTAAGTTAATATTTAATTATGTTTTGCATTACCAGTCTAATGAAGCCCCGAGTCATGATGTAGTGTTAAAAGAACAAAGAACTGACTCACAGAACATTTCATTGACAATAATGTTGATAAACAAAATGAATTGTTTTTAGTTTTTCATTAAGAAAAATATGACATTTATGGGTTTTTAATGTCATTATAAAAGGAATACTTTTTGGGAAGAAGGGTTTTTTGTGCCAGTACGAGTTGACTAACGTTAATGAACCATGTCGACCAATCGATTTGGGATTGTTACACTAAAAGAACAACAATACAATAGAAAAACACTGGCATGTCTACCAATTATATGAAATGGAAGAAAACAGTCTGTAGAGCAAGGTAGGCAGACGGGGTAGTGTAACAAAGACATGAAGTTAGTATGATCCTTTGTGGGGTGTAATAAGGAATCATTATTAAAAGAAAAGAAAATACAACTGACGAAACTAAGAAATACACCCAATAGATTGGATATCATTGAGACACTACTGGTATACTGTGAACAGTTAATGGACCCCCCCCCCCCCCCGCCCGCTGCTACCACCCGCCCAAGTATATTTCAGATCTGTGGGAAACACTGGAACTACTACTGCGATGCAGGGGGCTGTTTAGCCCGAAGGTACAGCATCGAAGAGGATCCAAATTAAAGAACATCTTACGCACGACTATTTCATTCATTTATATTTCTACAAACGTACAGGGCAGTCTTTAAAAAGAGTATGACAAGAGTGACAAGGACTCTTCTAGTGCATCAGAATTGTGCTTTTATAAAAGTAACTAACTAAATAGGAGGGCCGTATGTGGTCAGGGGCAAAGGTGGGAAGTAGTGGAGTACAAATACTTTGTTACTCTACATTTTTCTGGTATCAGTACGTTACTCCACTACCTATTTTTCTGACGACTTTTTACTTTTACTTCTTACATTTTTAACACAAATACCTGGACTTTCTACTTCTTACATTTTCAAAACAGGTTTGTTACTTTAGTTTTAATTTGTGTTTGGTGGCGTGATCATTATTATTTAGAGTCATTGCGTGCCTATTGATTTGAACACGATCCGTGTATCCATCATTTCCTGGTCTTCTCTAGAGAAGAGGGACCAATGAAAACGTTGTCATGTTGCCGTTGTTCAGCATCGAAACATTCATTAGCTAACAATGACATTATTGTTCTATTAATATAAAGGGAGGTCAGTTACTCTTTAAAAGAGCTGGTAGTTATGGGTAATTTTTACTTAAGTACATTTCAAAGCCCATACTTATGTACTTTTACTTGAGTAAAGAAGTTTAGTCAGTACTTCTACTTTTACCAGAGTATTTTTAAACACGAGTATCTGTACTTCTACTTGAGTAAAGGATGTGTGTACTTTTGCCATCTCTGGTCAGGGGTAAATCAGGGCAACCCTACTTTTGGGTTTTGATGCTATTGGTCAAGGTTTTCCTGCTGCTGCCGTTCTGCAAGGTGTGACCATGTTGTGCCTTAGATATCATAGGCCTCATCATTACGTCAGGGACCGAATAGGAAGATCTTTGCCTTCAAACAATCTGTGTAGCAGTGACCTGATTGGCTGTCGTCTTGCAGCAACTGAAGAGAGACCAACAGGACTTGCCGTGTCTTCTTCGGGGGAAGGGATATGTATGTTTTGTTTTATCTCCTAAATAAATTACAAATGTGTTGCCAGCAGCACACAATGTGAAATATTCACATTTTAAAGGTTATGTTGGAAAAAGCAGCTCCATTGTTTTGAGCATTGTTGATTTCCATCCTTATGAAAGAAAGCTATGTCAGATGTGAGGAGGAGGTCTTAGCTCTTGCAGTGAGCCATGATTCCATCTTGAATTGTAAATGGAGCAGCTACGTCATTATTCCCACATGACCTGCCTGATGATGTAACACAAGCCTACTGTACTAGAGAGTCACACTTTGCTGTTGAAGAGGGACGCATATGGTGAGATGGAGATTGCATTTCATACATCATACCAAAAAGATTGAGGACATTGGAAACCCATCCATTACCTCACCCAGGTTTGCTTCTCTCACTATAATTTGTGGTTGCTATTTTTCTGTCAGAAATGCAGTCTTGAAATCCTCCCATATTGCAGGTATCAGTTAGAAGAAGATTAATGAATAATTTTGACAAGAGGCCCAACAGACCCACTGAGCATGAAGCCGGCAGAGAGGAAGGGGAAGAGAAAGATTAATTCATCCCAAATCTCCAAAAAATGTGCAGTCATCTCCAAAGAAAACCCTTATAAAAGTATTTCTTCTGACATTTGTGCAGGGGCCAAACACAACCGTACATTCAGTAAAGGAATACAAAACAAACACAGATGTTAGCTTCAGGGATGCTTCAAGCTCAGAATCATGCAGTTCGAACTCTGTTACATCAATATTCATCATAACTGTATCTAACACTATGGATGTTGAGAAACCTGCACCAAGTCAACACCCACATTCTGAAACCTTGACGGTAGATTATACTATGATGTTATATTGTGAAGAGTCAGTGTTAAAGTTGACAGGACAGTTATAGTGTTAGCCGTTAAAGAGTTGCACTATAGTGCGTTTATGAATTATTCAGTTAATATTCATATTTGGCAAATTTTATTTATAAAGCTATCATGATTTATTCAAATGCAGGCTTGTAAAACCGTTTTGGAATAAAAACTAAAGCTTTCCCTGCGATATGAAATGTAAATGTATGCAAACATTAATAATGGCACAAATCCATATCAGCCTCAAACATCAAAGTATGATAGCCAAATTATAATAACTGTTAAGATCCTTCACTTGGAGTATCTCATGTGGTATAACTCTCCTACACATTTATCATAGCTTCAGATGTCCTGACTGATTACAACTTAAAACCATTTAAAAGATGTTGTCTCAAACAGAGGATTTCCAGAGCTCATCTAATGCTTCCATAACATTAACAAGTTGACTCCTATTATTAGTGTAAGTGGTGGTAGATAGATGAGTTATGTATAGAATGTGCTTAAATTATAGAAGTCTGAATCCTATCATCAGGGTCTTGAATATTGACATTCTACATAAAATATTCCAACCCCAGACAAATGGTGTTCTCATTACAATGCAGGGCTCCACTCCCTGTGCGTTTCTTTCCTGCCTGAGGAGCACCCTTGCACATATTGAATTGTACATAAAGGATTAAAAGGCTATCCCACGATTACCCTGATCCTGAGTGTAGCTGAGAGAACTACTCCAACCATAATCGCCTCACATGTCAAATTACTGATTTTAATCAACAACAATAAAAATGCCGTGGAAAGGCTATTAAAAATGTAATTTGTCGCAAAACTCCCTCATTTAGACTTACATAATGATACATATTTGAACCAATTTAGAGGATCTCATTTCAAAGCCTGTATCGTGGCATCAGATTACATAACACATGATTCCGGGTAGAAGTTGTGCTTGCTCTGTTGCGGTGCCAGAGAGAAGAAATAAACCCACAACTGTCCCTTCATGTAGTTTATTCAAGTGAGGAACCATTGTTGATAACCATTCCGATAAATGCCATGGCACTGCACACTGGTCAGGTGCACTTCATAATAACATGTGTTTGCACAATGTACCTTTAACTAAGAGAACGTGACTCAACCCAGAAGGGTGTGTGTGTGTGTGTGTGTGTGTGTGTGTGTGTGTGTGTGTGTGTGTGTGTGTGTGTGTGTGTGTGTGTGTGTGTGTGTGTGTGTGTGTACAAATACAAGGAGCCCAGCATCACTTCCCATCAAAAACAAACACGTCCCATCCGAACTGAGACCGAAATCATATTTTCAGAGAAAAACATAAATCCCCATGCCACATTTCCATTCACATAATTCCCCCATTCGTGATAATACAATTTTAAACCCTGTCCTTCTTGAGCATTAATGTTTTATTTAATGTACAATTAAGCTAAGTCAGCGCACAGGCTGGTCACGCAGTGTACGCAATATGTAGCCCACTGTGGGTTTGCCTTCAGAGAAAATGGTACCCTAGCACATTAGCAGCAAGCTGTCTTTACTTAAAAACACACAACCCTGCTCGCCAGTAAGCTAATTAGCGGGAGGCGCAGTACCGTTGCCGATGCATCTGCTAAACAGAGCCTGCGGGCAGAGGGAGAAGAGGGGAGGAGGAGGAGGAGGAGGAAGACCAGGGGGCGAGAGGATATCTGCCGTCCGGACCACTGTTATAGGGTGCCAGTACACAGAGTCAAACATAAACATTTATATCGTAAGTGTTGAATGAGAGATGTTCTTACCTGCACAGCCCACAAGTAGCAAGGCTAAAAAAATATCCCTTATCTGGACCATCGCAACTCCCGAGTAAACGTTAAACGGCTCAGCTAACGTTTATTTTCCGTTCGCGCCCTACCGTGTTGCACTCGTGTTTCCCTGCTTTATCTCAGAAAATCTTCATCCTAATCTATTCCTCTGAAGCAGGTCGGTGGTAACTGTCAGTAGGAGAGTCGTTGATAGTGACAAGCAGCGGCCAGAGATTAGCAGAGAAGAGCGCCAGTGCACTGTTCAAAGTCTGACTGACAAGCAGAGCCTTCTCACAAACGTGGATCAATCCGCGGAGGAGAGGACAAACCCTGGGAAGTAGTGCGCGAATCTCAAAGGGAGACAGTGTCATCACAGGGAACCCCCCCCCCCCCCCCTTATTGTATCATAATACAAAAAGACAAGAAAAGACGGTTCAAATAATGCTAAGGAATACTATTATTGTATCAGTTTTGAAAATACATGTAAGACTGTATCCTAGCAATAATAAAAGAGGTGCTTAAATAATAAAATTCCAGTAAAAAAAAAATGCATTTAGGATATTATTCATCTTTTCATCAACTAAGCTTAACTAAATTCTACAGTTTATGTATGCTATAACTAAATGCTAAATAATAATATAAATTGCAGTTAATGACCTTGACTAGGCTATATTTATTTTTATTTATTAAAGCTTTAAAGATTATTGAAAACTGGGGGCTTGAATGTGTAATAAGAGAAGAAAAGAAAGTAAAAAAGCTTGGAAAAGCAGCAGAATATTTGAACTGCAAACTAACTGCAAACTAACTAACTAACTTGATGGCGAATGATCTGTCGCCATGGCAACGGTATTTGATGACACCCCATAATACGTTTAGATATGTTGATGGCTGCATCGTTACCAAACATGTGAAGTTTTGGGCTGTTTGGAGCATTTTCACTGTAGTTATGAGAAAACTGTTTCATGGCGAGCATTGTATTGCCATGGCAATGGCATTTGAAGAAATCTCAAAACTGTCCCGTAGATGTCTTCCCGGCTGGACTGTTAGCAAACATGTGAAATTTAAGCACTTTTTGACAATTTTCATAGGAGTTATAGCAATATCGTGTTTTATTGCAAGGGATGCGTTGCCATGGCAAGAGCTTTTGAGGAAAACTCACTAGAGGCACATAGACATGTTGAGGGCTGGACCATTAACTGTCATCTGAAGTCTGGTGGTGTTTTGACCATTTTCATATCAGTTACGACAACATTGTGTATTTAGCGAGGGATGCGTTTCCATGGAAACAGCCTATGGTGAGATCTCAGATTTGGCGTAGAGCTGTTGAGGCATGGACCGGTGATATACAAGCGAAGTTTGGGGAAGATCGGACCGTGTCCATTGGAGTTATAGCGACATTGTGTTTCATGGCGAGGGATGCGTTTCCATGGAAACGGCATATGATGACACCCCATAATTGACATAGAGCTGTTGAGGGCCGGACCATTAACCATTATCTGAAGTCTGGTGCTGTTTTAGGCCATTTGCATATAGGTATCACAACAACATCGTGTTTTATGGGGAGGGATGCCTTTCCATGACAACAGCCTATGGAGAGATCTCAGATTTGGCGTAAGGCAAGGCAAGGCAAGTTTATAGCACCTTTCAACACAAGGCAATTCAAAGTGCTTTACAAAAAATGAAAGACCTTAAAAAAATGGCATTTAAAATCAGTCATTAAAAAGCAAAGATAAAAATAAACATTAAAAGAAAAAATACATGGATAAAAGTTACAGTGCAGCTTAAGATGTGAGTAGTTCAATTAAAAGCAGCGACAAAAAGAAAAGTCTTTAGCCTTGATTTAAAAGTAGTCAGAGTTGTAGCGGACCGGCAGGTTTCTGGGAGTTTGCTCCAGATATTTGGAGCATAATAACTGAACGCTGCTTTACCATGTTTAGTTCTGACTCTGGGGACAGAAAGCTGACCAGTCCCTGAAGACCTGAGAGATCTGGATGGTTCATAATTTAGCAGTAGGTCAGAAATGTATTTTGGGCCTAAACCATTCAAAGCTTTATAAACCAGCAACAATATTTTTGAAATAAATTATTTGACACACAGGAAGCCAGTGTAAAGACTTTAGAACAGGAGTGATGTGATCCACTTTCTTAGTGTTAGTGAGGACTCGAGCAGAGCTGTTTGACCGGTGATATACAAGCAAAGTTTGGGGGGCGATCGGACCGTGTCCATTGGAGTTACAGCGACATTGTGTTTTATGGCGAGGGATGCGTTTCCATGGAAACGGCATATGATGACACCCCATAATTGACGTAGAGCTGTTGAGGGCAGGACCATTAACCATTATCTGAAGTCTGCTGCTCTGAGCATGTCAGTTGGAGTTATGACATCACCTTGTTCCATGACACAGGTGTTTATATTTGAGCTAACGATGTGTCCAGAGATCAAAGGTTTCCATGGCATTTTGTTTAATTATTTAGCTTAATTTTTTTTTATCTTTCAAGCTACGAGATATTTTCCTACGTTTCTCATGAAAAATGATGTCTCAGGAATGTAGGGTTTGGGAATTATGGCAGGTTTAAAAGAAAATATGAAGGCAAAAGGAAATCTGTCCTCCACTCTAGCTGTGACATCACGCACTCTAAAATCTGAAGAAGGCCTCTTTACCAAGGTCTGAACAATGTTTAATATCTCTAAAGTACAAATCAGATTCAAAAGTTGTGTTACACGAATAATATCAGAAAGATGTGTAACATTTTAAAGATGGAATGAGGTTTCTGAGTGAACGTATGAAGGAGCAGTTAGCAGTTGAAGTTGCATGAAGATTGTTGAAGTCTCAAGAGTTTCTCCATTGACTTCCATGTTAAAAATGTGATGAATTATGGGATGTATCTCTGGAATTATGAAAGTTATGAATAAGAAAAGTAATAGCCATCGATTCCTGACCGAGCTGAACGTTTTGATGTTTGAACGGAGTTTCTGCGATGTGGAATGTGGGAGAATTTAGTTCGTAGCATAACAGATAGTAGGAATGCTGTATCCGCATTCCCACTAAATAATCATAAATAATTAGGCTAGCAGCCGAGAAACAAATATTCTCAATTTTTTTATTATAATTGTCAGGTTGTGAAAAAATCCCTTTGAACAGGACTTTATTCATAATATTAAACATATAAATTAAGTATATATAATAAAGTATTTGTAAATAGACTTTTATAAACAAAATGTAGAACTCAATATAAAAAGGATTAAAAAAGGATAGTACAACCTGGCAACCCAAACTTTGTGTTATTAATAGTAGTTTATGATAAATTAATTAATAGTATTTGTTAACTTATTATTTTTATTATAAGTATTAATAGTAGTAGTCGTAGTATTAGTAGTATCAGTATAGCATGTATATATAATTATCATTATAGCCATGATTGCAAAGTTTATGTTATTTAAGGGCTTCATTGTTTTTACCATTGTGTCCATAGCCAAGAGGTCATTAGTCATTTACCAATCATGTGTTATGTTTTTCTTTAACTACTTATTAAAATAAATTTGTAAAATGTTCCTTAAGAAAAATCAGTATTGCCAAGTATTATTGCAATCTTCCATTTTAAGGCTGAATAGTGACAAGCAGCGGTCTGTTTCTCATAACAGACGGTTTTAGCAGGTATATTTTTTTCAGTCATTTCATCCACAATACTTTTAATGATTTTTAGAAATTATTTTGTGAACGCAACAACTGTTTTTGAGGCATCTGGTCAAAAATGTTATGAGATTTTTTTCTTCTCGCCCAGCCTTAATGAATAACGTGATTGTTCAAAGGAAGTTTCAAAGCTTTTATTAAGAGCCCTTGGAAATAGTTGTGTTGGAAAATCTATTTATTTAGTTTACTTTATTGATTCAATCTTTGTTTTTCCTAAATATAGTGAAAGTGGGGTGTGAATAATATTTAAATCAGCCTTCAAAAGCTATCAAGTGTAATTTCTTTGTAACTGTAAATGGACACTCCTCGAGGTTAGTATGATGTGTCTTAATCCTCAATGATAAATATAAAATGCTGATAAACCCAAATTGTAAATGCTTTTTACAATATAAATCATTTTGCAATCATGAATTGTTAGGGGTTTTAGTTTTTTTCGTCATATTATATTTCCAGAAGATACAGATTACAGATAACAGACTTTAATACAGTTTAATTTGTAATTTTAAATACATACTTCTCATTTATCTTGTTAACATCAGTGTTGCTTTACAAAAGAACAGCTTGTTTTGCTTTTATCAAAATCATTCCAAAGAGATAACAACACGATAGCAAAAAGCCCAACAAATGCTAAAGAAAACCCACAGTCATCAACTCTATACTTTTCAAAAATGCTGCTACAGTATGAGTCAAATACTCGGCCGAACTCCCTCGCCTCTCCAATGACCACAGAGAGCCTTATGCAACACACTTTTATTAAGGCTTTAAAGTGAATGGTGCCTGACAGAACAACAATGCAAAGTGAAGAGAAAGTTGTTTGCTCGAACAGGGTGGAACTGAAGCATCTGGCAGCCTGAGACGGCGGTCTGCCTTTGATTTGTTCACGGTTGGCCAGCAGACACATGCAAAGGGCCAAAATGATCAAACCCAAATCAATCTGCTGGCTGAAAATGCATTGTTGTCCAATCCTGCACATTTCCTGCAATCCATCCTTCTATAGCAATTCCTTCCACAAATACCATCTTAGGGTGTGTGGCCCCAAAAATGTTCAGACATTCCTCCTTCCTCTTTTTTTTTAACACCCATCTACTAAGAATTTAATAACAGCGTAAGGGGGGTAGATGGGTTAATGGCACTGTCGGGGAGAGCAGGGAGGTCTGAGTGGCGTTTGTGCTTGGGCATCATAGATAGGCAGAGTGTGACTCAGCTAGTGACTCATGCATATAAATGGCCTCCGAAATATACGGTAGTGTTTTATTCAGTGTGCATTGGAGTTGAAGCTGATGTAGCTTGTTTTGTTTTTTTACTTTAGGTTTATCTTTTTATTATAGCCTTACACTTAGTTCATTAATTAAAAAGCTTAACTTGAGATATAATTTTCAATTAGTCTGTAGAAAACTATAAAATTATATAATTTCGAAAAATGTGTTGTGTTTTTTAACTTTGTGCTCCAGTCCTATTTAAATTGCTCTCATCTTTTTCACTTGCAGTGTAACATCGGCATGCCTTAATCTTTTTCATAAAAAATGAATTTTCCTACTGATGGTGTCTCCTAAGAGCCTTCAACTCCATTTCTGTTCAACTGAGTCAGCTGTCAGTTTGTGGTAAAGCACACATAACATCCCCTTTTATCTACCTCAATCACCCATGAATCCTTTTAAAAAATGAATCAGTTACAGCTATAACACTAGTACACAAAGTAGAATGTACATACTGATGAATTCTATCAGATTGGATAAGCTTAGTTTAGATCAGATTTGATTAAAAATACTTTATTGAACCACAATATGGGATATCTTTGTCACATGCAAAAGCATGTTAACAAGGTATTGCATGTGAGTTCAAAATTGAACAAACATTTAAAATAGAAGAAATTAAAATAAATATATTAAAAGCAAAAACATAAACACATATACAAGCCTTAAACTTAAAACACACGTTCCAGACACACCAATCTATCCGTTTTGTGTTCCCCGTCGCTCTGTTTCTCTTTACAGCTCATTTCAACCCCCCCTTTTTCCAGCCTCCTCTCATACTGTTTCAGCCATCACCACACATGAATACTCTTTCACGCGTACATGCACATTGCTGGAGATCGGAGGATGTTTAAAACCAACCTCGTCTCCGCGTGTCGTTTGGTAAGCTGGGTAAATTCGTAAAAAGGAAGGGATTAAGAAACACCAGAATGCAAGTTAAACAATAATCTTGTTTTAATGATAAAAAGTAACAATACAAATACAAAGGAAGTACTTCCTGCTCTTTCTCCTGTCTTACTCTCTGGTCAGCCTGAAGAAAAGAGAGCGAACAGGAGGAGGTGTGTGGATGTTTCCCCCAGAGGTCATCTCATTGGGAGAGACCAACACATGGCCTGTCGTACCCAATCAGCGCGACACAGCAGAAGAAACCCGGAAACAAAAAGTCTCTTTCAGTTTGACGAAAACCAGATACCTTTTGGTGTCTGGAACGAACCTGCTTTAAACAACAAGTTTCCTTATCTTATTTCACATCTTGCAACCAGCACACACACATCCCCTTTATGGCTCTTTGTCTCTGTGGCCATCTCCCCCCCCCCCCCCCTCAGGTTACCACACACAATTTAAAAATATGTGTTAAGATATAGTTGTTATAGTTGGCTAAATATACGTAATACATGTAAATTACCTTC
Organism: Notothenia rossii; assembly: GCF_949606895.1. Lineage (NCBI taxonomy): Eukaryota > Metazoa > Chordata > Actinopteri > Perciformes > Nototheniidae > Notothenia > Notothenia rossii. The sequence goes on from NC_136902.1 coordinate 73,740,495, forward strand.
ATATCAATAATAACGAGGAACACATTACCTATGCTCTTAAGCAGTATTAGAGATGCTTTTCAAATAGTCAAACTTCACACAGGCCCAATATAGAGAACACACTCATTTGTCCTGCAGCCTTTCCAGCCATTTGAGCTATTGTTCACATCTTTACTTCAAATAAAAGGTTTCACATTGCATATTTCCAGCTTCCTTTACACATACTGTTATTATTAATACAAAGTAATTAACCACACACATCTATTTAAAACAAGTAGATTTCCCTGATAATTGACATGCTGAAAATCTTAAGAAGAATGTCCTCTCCCCCAGCTCTCTCGTTCCTGTCATAAAAGCTGCTTCCATTTCATATAGAGTAATAAAACATGTTTAAGCAAATTTCTCCACAATGTTTGTAGCCACTTAGTACCCACACATGAAAGAATAAAAACAGAGGTATAGTTGAACAGTAATCACGCAGCACATATATTTACTGCAATGAAAACACACACACATCTGCCCTAAGCATGTGGAACGCACCCTCTTCTTTTACGATGGAAATATTCCAGAGTTTTGGAGCTATGCCCAAATAGAGAGGCGAAGTCCCGCCCATCTACCTCCGACCCATGGGACCCCGGAAGCGGAAAATTATACATTGACGTCAATGGAGAGAGAAAAGTCATCTTTCGATCCCGTTTGAATTGTGCCACGAATGACACATATGATGTTTGTCAAATTAAAAGAACATTTTGCAAGTCAAAAAAATAAAAATGTGTCGTAAAACTGTGAAGTTACAATTTTTTTTGTGTGAAACCGCTCAGTGAACTACAGGTCTCTGGTCTCGCACAATACGCGTCACCATCACAAAGATGGCTGTCACGTTAGTAAATGTCACCTGTTTCTTTCAGAATGAGGCGAAAAAGTATAAAAAGAGGTGAAAATCACTACAAGTCTGGGCATGTTGAGAGCTGTACATACACGAAAGGGAGCGGTTCTGTAAGAGCCAGCATGCGGGACCGGCTTTACAAGGTTTCAGTGAGTAATATGAGTGCAATGTCTAAGGTTAATGTCAGCTAGCTAACAAGGTACACTAATGTGTTTTGTTTTAGCAACTAGTTTTCTCCTTAAGAACTTTGTGGTGTCTGTGTATGCTGTGGATAACATTAGTGTTCACAAGAACAAGATACACTCCCGTGTTTTGTTTTAGTTGCTCTTCAGATTGAAGCGGCCAGTTCTATATCGACTATATGTGTGATCTCCTTTTTACATCTCGTTGTGTCATTTGAGTTTATTTGCTGTGTGTAGATTCAAGGATTTTGGTTATCTTGTCCAGGGATGCAAACTTGTCACCTTTCGGCGAAATTCTCCGTTTTGAATCCAAAATAGGTCGTTTTTATGATTCCTGTAGATCTGCAATAAAAATATTTTTGGGGTATGGGAGGGGGTCTGGGACCCGGATTAATGTGCGGCCGCGAGCTTTTTTTTATATATTATAATGAAGCGCGAGCTGTGTGCTCGAGTCTTCCTGCCTGTCGGCTCTGCTCATGATGTATAATAAGCCTCTGCTGCTCGGCGATGATGGTCTAGCTTCAGCAGCTACATTACCTACGGTGCGTTCGTTAATATTAACTGTGCGTCCGGAGTCACTGTGGCACAGACTGGACCGCTGGTGAACAGCTGTTAGAACGGGCCGTTCAGGTGTTCAGAGTAGAGCTCCCTGTCGGAGCGGCAGAGCGTGATATGCACTGAAAAGTTTTTTTTCCCCGTCGCAATATTATCGTTGAGCTAGCTAACTAGCATACATTGTCACTATCTGCTAACGTTAGCTTTAGCCTTCGTTTTCTAATCGTTTTTTTCATAGGCTATAAACAGAGGTGGTATAAGTATATATCTTGAAATTGATTAAAAGTAGAAGTACTCAGTTCTTGTACTTGAGTAAAAGTAGAAGTACCAGAGTGTAGGAATACTATGTTACAGTAAAAGTCCTGCATTCCAAATGTTCCTCAAGTAAAAGTAGAAAATTATTATTATCAAAATATAGTGAAAGTAGCGACAGTAAAAGTAGTCATTTTGCAGATTGGTCCATTTCAGAATAATATGATATGTTTTATAATGACTGATCATTAAAGTGTTATCAAAGCTGGTAAAGGTGCAGCTAGTTTGAATGACTTTGTATACTGCAGGCAGGGTAGCTTTTGGATTTACTCCAGGTGGAACTAAAGTCTGATTTAACACTTGATTATATTTCACATCATTCATCCACATCTGTAAAGTAACTAAAGGTATTACATACATGTAGTGGAGTAAAAGTACACCATTTACCTCTGAACTGTAGTGGAGTAGAAGTACAAAGTAGCAAAACATTGAAATACTTAAGTAAAGTACAAGTATCTCAAAATTGTGCCCAAGTATAGTACTTGTTGAGTTTATGAACTTGGTTACTTTACACCAGTGGCTATAAAGATAGAAAGACTAAGCCTTGCACAGAGGCATGAAAATACATTTTCAAAATGCTCAACAGTGCTGCCAAAATTATAAACTGACTGCTACACAATTAAAATAAATGCTTTTTATATATTTCTATTAGATGTGACTCTATGGCGTTTCTGTTAATATTAACACTGCTGCTTTAGTTGTTCTGACTGCTAAAATCCTGTTATTCCTAATTTTAAAGCCGATATTCTGTGGGGTCAGGGGGCTCGGATCCTTGTCACCTTTTTCATACCTGATGAGTTTGCATCCCTGTTGTCAATTTGTTTGGTTATCTAGGCACAGCTGTGTGTGACTCCCTCTGGTACACTGGTATGTGTTTTCCTAATGTAGAGAGCATTGATTAATTAATAAACTACACACTGACTCTAGATCCTGACCAAATCTTTATTTTTTGATCAAATGTTTTTCAAAAAAATGTATTGTATATTATATAACAGCTGCACATCACAGACCGGAGTCTCTGCTGCTGTGGACCACGATCATCCTCCCCATCCCCAAAGACCCTGCATGGCATGGAAATCTCCTCCTCCTGGAACAATTCTACACCCAGCATATGCTCCCTGTGTTGGCCAGTAGAGAGGAGGACATTTAAATAAACATACTCTTAACACCCTCGGACTCTGCGTTGTGTTTCGTATGTGTGATGGGGTGTTATGCAGAGGGGAGGAAAACAGGACACAGCAGATTGGGATTGTGGTGGAGATGCTGAGCAGTTATTTAATTGTTGCGTGTAATTATTATTATACTGCGTGCTTCTTAGTTATTCCATCTTTTGCTGTAACATGGATCTGTATGTAACTCTATATTTACTTGTTATCTACCACACTTCCTTCTACATCATACACCATCATTATACATGATAGTGTATATAGGATATATATTTATTTGTATACATATCTGTAAATTGTATAATTTTATTTTTCGTATTTGGGATTTCTCTTTTGTCCACTCAAATACACTTGGCCCTTTCTCTTTTCCATGTGGAAAATGGCAGCTGCATATTCTGCTTTTCTCATCTGCTCCCTGTCTGCTCATCTACGATGAGAAAATTATATAATTAATAATAATCATTTAAACCTGTTATTACCAATATTTCACAAATTCTTCATGTAAACTTAAGAGTACAGCTGTATGTTGAGTATGTCAACTTGGCTTGGTTCATCTTACTGGGGGGCAGCTACATGGATGTCAGTGCAGTCCACAATAATTTTGCAGCTGAAGGCAGAATGAATTTATTATTGACTCAGAATGAAGCACAACTTCATGTCATACAATACATTGACTTTATTTGTAATTGTGTAAAAAAATATGAATATTGATTAGCAAGCAGGACCTGCAGGAACAGAGAATGGTGATGGATGGAGCTGGGAAGAGAGAAGAATAAAGAAAACAGATCAACTTTATTATCGGATATTAAAAATTCAATTTCAAAACAAGTTGCAGCTCCTACAGTTTTCTAGTATGTAAAGATGATTTCACATGACCAATGCAAAATATCACACTCAATACATGTGTGTCTCTGGGGGGTGCATTGTGCCTTTGATGTATATAAATAATATACCATAACCAAATACTATTACGTACAGTGGAAATCAGGTTGCCAGAGCAGGTCAGTCCAGTGTGCTTGTTCCTCAGGGTCTCAGCAGTTACAGGTGAGGTAAAGAAAATAAAAGAGAAAAAGGTCAGTAACAACACTTTAAAGTAACAACACTGAATAATTATCTCTTTTAATAATTTTCTCTCAGTAATCACTCAACTACTGTCTTTCCAACAAACAGATTGACTCACTCTCACTATCATCACAATGAAACACATCCAGAAGAATGTCATGCAAAGCTGCCTGCCTTCCTTCCTTCGACTCTCCCTGAACTGCCTGATCTTTTAATGGTCAATGTTAACCATTTGTGCAGATAGCATTAAGTAGAAAAGATCGCTGATACTAATGTGGGGTTAGCCTACCTCCCGCCCCCTTAGCACCTGGTGGAGGGGGCGATAGGCTACTCTTCAAATGTTTCACAAAATACTTACCATCATGAATACTGTTACTGTTTAACATTTCGGTTTACTTCGTGTTAAGGCTAATACAAATGACAAGGCTAAGTAATGTAATATAATGCTAACTAACATGCTCGCTACTAGCTAGGTAGCTAACTTGACTATGTTCCATGCAAAACATGTATATTACCTGATATGTTTGGTCCAACGACTCCTGGTCCTTTCATCAGACGGGAAGCGATAGAACGAGCAAGTGGTATGATCTCTTTTGTGATTACAACCTCGTACAAAGCACACAGGCATCTTGTAAAAGTGAATTTATTGGAGCAATCTCTTATATTTATTGGAGGGAATAAATCAGTCTTCTTCTTCCTCTTTGCTTTGCGAGTCACAACCAGCATTGGAGCATTATCGCCTATGACATCACTTACGCGACCCAGAATGCATTTGGGATTTGTAGTCTTTCTAGTTGCGTATTATTCATAGTCTTATATTTCAGCAGTTTTACGACAAACTGTGACTTTTTTTGCATGGAAATGATTGTTTAAGATTGACAAACATCATATGTGTCATTCGTGGCACAATTCAAACGGGATCAAAAGATAACTTTTCTCTCTCCATTGACTTCTATGTATAATTTTCCGCTTCCGGGGTCCCATGGAGGCTCCCGGAAGGGGAGGGACTTCGCCTCTCTATAGAGAACCGCAGTGACGCGTCGTAAAACCCGGAAGTAAGTTAGCATTTTTAGCACGTCCGGTTCCTTCCTCAAAAAGCAATGCATTTTTTCCATAGGGTTTTGGAAAATAGCTCGAAATAAGGTCTGTGGTTGACACAAATTTAAGAGGTAAATCACGTTTTGTTCTACGACATTAAATACATCAGCAGTGACCCCACTGGGGATTTTTGAAGGGTTTACGTGTCTGAAAAACGATGGTTGTTACCGAATGGCTGAATAGGACTACAGAAATGGTCGAGGCCGTTGTACGTCATTACGCCGAACACGTAAACACTCCCGCTAAATTTGTTTTCCCCTGTGTTCTGCTTGAAAGCAAGTACCTGCATATCTTTAGTATCTGTATATCTATATCTGACCATTAGAATCTGTATTTTTGAAATTGTCGTTTTTAACACCGTAGTTTTACAAATTATAGAATAATTAATTAGCAGTGTTTTCCAATTTTACTCGGCAGTTCGTTTCGTTGGCTAACGTTAGCTAACGTTAGCTAAAGCTAGCGCTACTAGTTATCTACGCAATGGTTTGTTGCTTTGCTCCGGGTTGCAGCCACAGGTCTTCGCATGAAACGTGCTTGTTCTATCGTTTCCCGGCCAACGTTTTCCAAAGGAGAGTCTGGATTCGTGCCATGAGGTAAGCTGACGTTACATTTTTGTCCATGTCACGGTGAAATGTAAATAATGGGTAGTGACTGTATCGCCGTTATAGAGATGGCGCTGCTGAAAAGACCGCAACATAAGTAAAGATAATGAATACATCCTATTAAAACCTGTGTGGCTTATATGATAAGTCTTATTAGTACAAGCAGCATAACGTTTCACCATGTAACTAAAGATTGTAGTCAGGGAAATCAGTTTGACATATTGAACTAATAACAAATCACCTCTGGCTGGCAGAGAACTCTCTGCTCCATAGCTTCTCTTGGACGTAAAATCACATGTACATTCTACATTTATATTCAATTTAATATTCCATCCCTCACATACTTTTGTATATATAATAACTTATATTTTGTTTTTCTTGTTATGCTGCTGCAACACAAGCATTTCCCAAATTGGGATCAATACAGTAATATCTTATCTTAATTAATTAAGAAATATAACTATTATAATTAGTGAAGCAGCTGACACCTATTTTCAATATGGATTAAATCTACCATTTATTTCTTTAGTTCAATTTTCATCTATAAAAATGTCAAAATAGTGAAAATGTTCACGAAACTTATCAAAGTGCAAGGTTATATCTTTAGATGTTTTGTTTTAGCCTATGTACTGTATGTCTTAATGCAACAAGATGCCCCCAACAATCCTGATAGGGAGAGCCACAAATCTGACTCATGGACCTGCATCTGAGTTGCAGTGGTGAATGCCCTGACACCCTCACATTCATTCATAGTCCCCTACTGTACAGACAAAACACCATCAAGGGCCTGTTGTTGCCCTAGCACCCTGGCAATAAAGGAAGCAGTCACACGCTTTGACCTCAGGACAGCTCCAAAGTTGCTGGCAGTCAACCTTCCTTTCCTGAACAAATGCCAGTTTGGGTTGGTTTGCTGACCAGTTGTAGCCACCTGAATTGCCCTCTGTTGCTCTTCAGACAATGCCATGCTTGCCACAATTGCCTCAGGTCCCTGATGCCCAACAGATTTGATAATTTCAGGAACAGTAAGTGTTTCCAAGCTGTAGTGTTCCTCTTCTGGCTCGGGGGAGAGAAGCCAAGAAATTCCTGAGAACCTGCCCCCGAGCCTATCCCTCAGCCAGTCACGATCTTCGGAGGTGGGCTCTCTTGTCAGCGGGTTAAATTAGTTATTGGTTTCAACAGTCACATTAAAACAGTTACTAAATCAGCTTACTATCACCTAAAGAACATATCTAGGATTAAAAGACTAATGTCACAGCAGGATTTGGAAAAACGTGTCCATGCTTTTATCTTCAGTAGACTGGACTACTGCAATGGTGTCTTCACAGGTCTCACTAAAAAATCTATTAGAAAGCTGCAGCTGATTCAGAACACCACTGCTCGAGTCCTTACCAACACTAAGAAAGTGGATCACATCGCTCCAGTTCTGAAGTCTTTACACTAGCTTCCTGTGTGTCAAAGAATAGATTTCAAAAATACTGCTGCTGTTTATAAAGCACTGAATGGTTTAGGACCAAAATGCATTTCTGACCTCCTGCTAAATGATGAACCATCCAGATCTCTCAGGTCTTCAGGGACTGGTCAGCTTTCTGTCCCCAGAGTCAGAACTAAACATGGTAAAGCAGCGTTCAGTTATTATGCTCCAAATATCTGGAACAAACTCCCAGAAACCTGCAGGTCCGCTGCAACTTACTACTTTTAAATCCAGGCTGAAGACTTTTCTTTTTGTCGCTGCTTTAATTGAACTATTCATATCTTAGACTGCACTGTAACTTTTATCCATGTATTTTTTCTTTTAATGTTTATTTTATTAGCTTTTCTTTTTAATGACTGATTTTAAATGCCATTTTCTTAATGTCTTTCATTTTTTGTAAAGCACTTTGAATTTGCCTTGTGTTGAAAAGTGCTATATAAATAAACTTGCCTTGCCTAATAAAGATTTCATGTGACACATACAATTGATTTGTTGATGGGAATTAATGTGAATAAATTAACTCGAGGTTAACGGTACTCTTGCTATCACGACTACTCACCGACACTATAAACCTTGTCCCTCATGTTAGCCCTGACAACACCGGTAAGCACACCTTCATCTAGGCTGCACTGTAACGTGTCCTGACTTGTAGTGGTTCTCTCCTCTATCTACATTCTTCTTGTCATCTTTGTAAAACGATATCAGACTGGTAATTGACACAGCCATGACTTCTAGTTAAATTCAGTGTGGCTAAAATGAAAAGCTTTGTTAAAATATGCAAGCACGCGAAAGTCAAATTCAGCTTTATTGTCAAAAATTCTACATGTGTTATACATCCAGAAATATCGAAATATCGTTTCCCACAGTGTGACATGTATACATAAAACAAAAAGGGCCTAGATAAACCAGATAAACCTGGTACACATTAAACAAAACGGGCCTAGATGACCGGGGTATACAGTTTAAAATGTTAATATATTTAAAGTGTTCAAAGTGCAGTTTCAGTGCAAGTCAGTTGAAACGATCTTAAATGGGCGTGACGTTGAAGTCGTGCGACCCTGCTGCTGTACTGGCTTGTAGTTCGTTTATAGCATAACGTTAGCATTTCGCTTTTGGCGACTAGATTTATGATTCAAAAATTATAAAAGTAGGGTTGACATGTGGAGATTATCCGGCTGAACAAAACGTGATCCCTCTCTTAAATGTGTGTCAACCACAGACCTTATTTCGAGCTATTTTCCAAAATCTTATGGAGAATTTGTATTGGTTTTTCGCGAAGGAACCGGAAGAAGTTTACTTCCGGGTTTTACGACGCGTCACTGCGGTTCTCTATAAGGATGTCCCCTGCTCACATCCCACTCTAAACACAAAGACTTCACCTCTCTATATTGGGGAGGAAAAATATACTTTGTCCCTTCAAATTTAACACACCCGAATATATAAGGTGGCATTAAAATAAATATCTCACAACATACACACGTGAAGTACATTACCATGTATTTATGACAACATTACTACCACAGTATAATTCATCCTCTTTTCTCAATTAAGTCAGAATATAATTTCAGTTCAGAGTCTAATGTATACTGGCCATACTGTCAGCATAGTTCCTAGTGAGAGGATGCTTGTGAACATCCTCCACTGGAGGAGGTTTTTAAATAGCTCCTCTCCTCCTCCACTTCTCTAACAGAAGGCAACATACAGTACTATTATGTACATTGGTTTCCAGGTCATGGGAGAAAAAGTAGAGGTCATTTTTGCAGGGAGGGGTATGCATAATCATGTTCAGTGCATAGTAGTGTGACTCAGAGGTGAGCTAATGGTTAGCATTGCTGAGAATACCCTCCCCCTCTCACTGACTCGCGCAGTATATGTTACATAATGACTTATTGCAAAAGAGAAATCAAACAAAACACAATGTGGTGCATCAAATGGCCAGTGTAAATGCAAATGGTTTGAAAACCGGAATATTGAAATCTATATATATTTTTGCACATCTAATTTTCTCTTTAAAAGATAAAAACTGAATATTGCTGTATTCATTCTTTTATTTTTAAATGACCCCACTTAAATACAAAAGTCACAAGCAGAGCCACAAGTGTCAAAGAGACTTTGGTTCGATATCCTGCAGTCGAGATGAATGACTTGGTGACAAGCTTTGAGAAATCTTGGAGCACGGCACTCTCATTCAATTATCACCTTTGGTGTTGAAATACTTAAGCTTTCTATAATCTCAGGACTAAGGGGTGCATATCAGTTAGCTTGAGAGGGAGATGGTGTTGTCAGACAGTGGATTCATTGTCCTGAGAGTCTGTCCTGCAAGGCACACAGGGCTCCTTTGTAGACTGCAGATATTAATCTGCGTAGGCTAAGCAGAGATCTGGAGGAGTCTGACTAAGCTCACATACAACCACACACATCAGCACACACAGAGACACACAGACTCCACCATATGCATATTCATTATGTAACAGCAAAAAGAGAGGGTGCAGTGTCCAATATATCATAAAGATGCATTCTTTTGCTGTGATTTATTCAGACAGGCTGTGGTTTGTTGTCACCGCTGTAAACGTAAGGTTTCATTGCCAGATGTCACTGTAATGCTCCACGTTTCATTATACGCACAAAGACGGCTTAGTTCCACTGACAGTTCAGTGTATTCCTGCCAGACCAGTGACAACACTTCACCTCTGCCTCATCAGCATAACCCAGCACGCATGAAAACTGATCTGTGACCACACAATTACAGAGTCACACAAAGAATTTAAATGAATATGGTCAAATGTAAAATACCGAAGCTATCTTGGTGGTAAAATGTTTGGACAGCAACCCCCAGAGTTGACACTGTTTGTTTCTTAATAATCTTCTTTTAACGAAGAACAAAGGTCAACCACACACAATTTCAGGACTGAACTGTAATTGCTTGATAAAATAAGGTAACCCAAAACAAGAAATTCACAAAAAACTCAAAGATTGAATTACGCTTGAATCAACACCACTCTCTGACACTGTCTCCACGTAATTCAAACCTACATTATTTCTTTTTTTAAATGAGTGCTTCGTAAATTCAATCAAATTATCAAATAGCAATAGCCAACACGTGTGTTTTTGTAATGCATTATGTCCTAATACAAACTGTACGCTGGTTTACATGTAATTTAGGTGGTGCATTTATCCAAAGCACCTGACATGCACTTCCTTACTATAAACCTACAGGAGTAGTAGGAGCATCTTGCCCAAGGACACTTCAAAATGTTGACTGCAGAGGCTGAGGATTGGAATACTGACGCTCTGACGATGCCCATTTACCCCATAATCCATAGCGGAGTGTGTGCATTTATCCTTAAAAAGTTAATATTTTAAATTAAATGAATAGATGGATTGCATCAGGGAAGAATAACCATGGGCAAACCGAGTAAAAAAACCAACCAAAGGATTTGATACTATAAAGAAATCTTAAATATCTGCTGCCACCTAGTGATACAAAGGTTTTACAGTACAGCCTGGAATTGGAGCTTAAAATAAGATTTAAAAACATCAATAATAAGCACTTGTAATGTGTAATGTGGTCTGTCCTACATGTGGGGGCAGCAAAACTCTTCTTTAAATAGGACGCTTTTCTCCTTGCTGTTTAATTCATGCATGGACAGTGTACAAATGTAATTAAGAATTGATAAGAACAAATCTTGATCACTTTATGCTGTAAAAGTGGTGTAATTTGGAAAATAGAGGGTAATAGATTCTCATCATGTGCCCATGGTGTCTGTTTGACTCTGACCCAACACTCCAGCTGGAGAGGAGGTTTAGCACACAGGCCAATGCAACAGCGGGGATATTTATTAAATCTGATTTTTTTTTCTTCATTCTCTTATGTTGCTTTTAGGCAAATGAACCCAATTTTTAAAACTCTCACCTAGAAAAAGCATCATTCACACATCATTTGCATCTTTGCTTTCACACTGTGCAGAAACATACATCTCAACTGGCAGGAGTGTTCATAAGGCAGTTTAAATTTATACAGTATATAATTGAGACTAAATCACTATATCAAATGAAAGTAGTTGTCTAATCCCAGTTCTTAAGGGAGTTGTTCTGTTCTTCTATCTGAATTACAATTAAATGTACCATTATCAATCACGGGTATGTCCTTCTCTTGTGTTTTAATTAGTTATTGTTATTAAATCCAAATGCCATTGCCAGAAAACAATGAAGCAATCTACTCTGATTGTGTTTTGTACTTTTGTTGAATAAATTACATTTGACAATGGTACCAGTAAATACAAATCCACTCTACTTTAAGTACCTTAGAAATAATATGATATGCCCTAAAACAGCCCTAATTGTCTTCACAATGACACAACTGATTGTTACAATGCCTTAAAAACAGACACATTAATGTAATTTATTCTTTAAAAAAATACTTAAATATTCTGATGATGACATGAAATGAGTTCAGATGTTACATCTGAACAGGTGGCAAACACAAAACAAACACAATCAAGCATCCTCCTCTCCAAATGCACTTGTAGTTATTTATAAAAGAGTATTACCAAGGAGAGTATCAGATTAATTGTAAGACTTTTACTGCAGACTACTCAAACACCCTATACACCACGCTTAGTATGCCCCAGCTTCTGTAATGTGCACTGACAGTTCGCATCAGATCCTCGGTCTTTCAAGAAGCCTGTCACTTTGGATATCACTCAATATGTATGACAGGCCTCTAACATACTCAAACCCCATTTCAAACCCTATGCAAAACAACACTCTGAGCCATCAAACTGCTTTCAACATGCTCTCTGCAAAACTGAAACACCAAAGAGCGTTAGAGCTAAAAAGATAGGATATGCATGAAATGTGAGATTGATCAAAAGATTCATATTTTACATCTATAGTATGCGAACAACAAAATGAACACACAAACTATGGCAGACTTAGTATATGCCAACAGGTCACAGGCTATATAAATGTATGACTTTAACTAATATAGGTCATTGATTTGATATGTGCTCCCTGCATTTTACTGCTACACCTTCTAAGCAATGTGTTAGAAGGTGGAGCTACTTTGGGGCCATTGGTGTTATTAGGTGCCCAGTAGGAGCCGACAAATAAAATCCAAGCTCAGTGTGTTTCTTCATTCAGTCTTACCTTAAAAGGTTTTTCAGTGCAGTGTTTATGTGAATAATGTTAAGGCCTCGACAAGCCTCTCGAGTCCAGTGGGGCTATTTTCCTGCAAGCCAACCTGGAAGTTAACTCTGCCACGGTTCGTTGGCTGCAGACCTCGATATAACTTCAGTGTAGGTTTGAATGTGCCTTTATATTAAAGGTGAAAATAAGGTGTGTCTGACTGGTAGAAATACAACTGATGATGCATTTGTATCGCGGAAACTCCCAGCAGAGAAACAACACTATAAAAACCATTTTTCTTATCAAAAATAAATGAACATATTCAAATTTGGAGGTGTAACACAGAACATCCATTAAAAACAGTTTACATTTTAAATTCAAAGGATTAAAAAATATATAATGTTGCACAACTTGCATTTGATTATAGCAACAAATATTGATGTAACAAATTGCACAATAAGTCATATATGTGTCATCCATAGAAGAAACCTTTAAAATGGCAAATGTGCTCTCATTCTTGCTTGAAAGAATACAAATGAATCATTTTGAGACCGTAGATTAGACGATACATTTATTTTATAACAATTGTTTTTCATAATAATTTAAAAGATAATTCCTTCATTCGCTAATACAATATTGCATTACTCTAGCTTCTAGTCCAACAGGAGCTAGGGGCATGAAGGCCCCCTCCGGCATTACGCAGATTTTAAAGAAATATGGACTTCAAACAGCAGAAGATGGACTTTGAAGGGGAGGTGTTCATTTTTTCTCCTCTTTTTACTTCTATTGATTTTGTGAGAGAGATAAGAACAAAGACATTTTGCCTGTTGCTCATTTCCTTTGACCCCACTTGCAATCCACAGGCTTTCAATCATGCTTGGGTTTGCTTTTCATCTGAAAGTAAGCGGAGAACCTGAACTACTCTGCTCCGACAATTTAGTCTGAGGACAGAAATGTAATGTGTGTTTTCTTCATTTCTAACATCTTTGGAACCATGTTGGAAATGTGTGTTTTCACTTTAACATATTTGTCTATCTGATATTCCGTAAAAATAAATAAATCGATGATTCGTTTGAGTTCAATAACACATTTTAACGTAGTGTTGCATTTTAAATTCACACTCAAACACTAAAACTGGATTTCTTCTTTCATTTTACAATAGATGTTAAAAGGACTATGCAGGAAACATGTCGGTAACAACCAGAAAAAAGGGAAATCTGGCGTTTATGGAATAAAAAGGGTGAAGTCCTACAAAGAAGATTCGACTTAAATGTTGATAGAAATCCCATCGATCTAAGACATTTTTGAAATCATGAAAGGACTTGCCATCTTTCAAGTGATTCCATGAATGTTTCATGCCATTCTTCATTTCACCCTCTATCATGTGGTAAGAGGGATGTCTGCTTGGCAAAAGCCTTTACTCTATTATTTATTTTGAACTTTGAAGTGATCATGTTATATTTTTCTCGATGTGTGAATGAGAGACAAGATCGTTAGCATCAATGTATTTCTGATTTTCACTTTAATCTGAAGTGTCATGTGTTCAACGGCTGTTTTTGAATGTGTGTGGGCTTGGCAATTTATCATATTCTTTGTTAAATATTAAGTGTCAGTAAAGTGTTACAAAACCTATGCATATTATTTGGTATTACAGGGGTGATGGTGACTCATTGCAGACACTGCGATAGGGAATGGGATAATCTGGGAAATCGAAATACCGAAAACTTCCAACCCAATATTGTGCAAAGAGAGGAATCTACACATATGAATATAGTAAATAGAAGAGGATGGATGACATCAATCTCAGATAGAATGAGAAAGTCTTCATATATCCCCGACAGCCTGACCTTAGTTAAATGATAGCAGAGAAGAATCTTACAGTGCCTATAGCAGAGATGGAAAAGGAGTGATCCCGAAGCAAACACTCGACCCAATCCTCCTCTGCTATGTGGAGATATAAATCATCCTCCCGTGGTGTTTCAATAGTGGGAAGCGAGATAGGATTTAATGAGGGGATGTGTGAGACTTTTCAAAACAGAGAATCATAGTGGGCAGTGGGGTGAAGAAGTGGTCAAGACTGGTAGTTGGTATTCAACAAGTCCTCCAACTCATACGACCAAATAGGTCGATTGTTCAAGCGCTTATTACGACCTATAATCACGTTTTAAAGTTTTCGACCTCTAGTGCTCCTGTTGACTGCAAACTCTCCGGAGGGTTGTATTTCACAAATAACCCTCTCTGGAAAATCCTAAATTGTAGGATAGTTTGGCCATTAAAATGCATTTTGATTAGATTTCTAGCGAGAAGTGTATATTGTACTTTTATAATCCATGTCCAGTGGATGTGTAGGATCTATAGTTTGATAGATATTACGAAGATGATTTGAGGTCTCGCCAGGAGAACGTGTAACGGAAGCGTCCATGTAAAGTTAGCGTCAACCCTCACGGGGTGAAAACAGTATTTCTGGCCTCGAAGTTTTCATAATAAACTGTATTCCCCTCACTGTCAAATAATTGTAAAGCTATATCTGCAGACTGCAGTACTCATCCACTAAAAAACATCAGTTTATCCTTGTTAATTACACGACATTCATTGGTTTAAATTGTGTACACTGCTTTTATGTTTTTCCCATAGTCTTTTCCCTTTCGATTCTGAGAGACACTTTTCTTTTTTCAGAGGTTTTGAAAAACATCAATCAATCAATCAATCAATCAATGTTTATTTATATAGCCCAATATCACAAATGTTACATTTGTCTCAGTGGACTTCACAGTTTGTACATAATATCAGTCTGACAATACGACGCCCTCTGTCCTTAGACCCTCACATCGTACAAGGAAAAAATTCCAGAGAAAACCCACAGTTTAAAGGGAAAAATGGGAGAAACCTCAGGGAGAGCAACAGAGGAGGGATCTATCTCCCAGGACGGACAGACGTGCAATAGATGCCGTGTGTAAATTGAAAAGATAATACATTTGCAACATAGGTAGTCCAAATGTTTGGAAATGCATGTGTGTATAATAGGAAGATGAATCCACGAGGATATCCATCCAGGACTTATGATCCAGGACCACAGCCACGACTCAAGATCCAGGACTCGCAATCCATGACACAGGAAAAAAACATCGAACTACCCATAATCCTCAGCTATCGTTGAAGCTTGTTGATTGGATATTTTAGCCACAATGGACGTTGGGATATGGTGTTTATGCGTTATGAAATCCGAAAACATTTAAAAAAAAGAAAATAATACTTTATTCCGAGTGTGCTTGCTTTTCTCTTTGAGAATCACCACATAACGGCATTGTAATACACAGTTCGGCTGCATTAAATATTACACATCTGCCGTAGTTCTCTATTTATAGAGCCCTGATTAGAAGACGTTTGGACAAACTGGAAGAAATGCTGCCGAAACTGAATACAGTGGGGAAAAAGGATTTAGTCAGCCACCAATTGTGCAAGTTCTCCCACTTAAAAATATGAGAGAGACCTGTAATTTTCATCCTAGGTACACCTCAACTATGAGAGACAGAATGGGGGGAAAGAATCCAGGAAATCACATGGTAGGATTTTTAATGAATTAATTGGTAAATTCCTCTGTAAAATAAGTATTTGGTCACCTACAAACAAACAAGATTTCTGGCTCTCACAGACCTGTAACTTCTTCTTTAAGAGCCTCCTCTGTCCTCCACTTGTTAACTGTATTAATGGCACCTGTTTGAACTCCTTTTCAGTATAAAAGACACCTGTCCACAACCTCAAACAGTCACACTCCAAACTCCACTATTGCCAAGACCAAAGAGCTGTCAAAGGACACCAGAAACAAAATTGTAGACCTGCACCAGACTGGGAAGACTGAATCTGCAATAGGTAAGCAGCTTGGTGTGAAGAAATCAACTGTGGGAGCAATTATTAGAAAATAGAAGACATACAAGACCACTGATAATCTCCCTCGATCTGGGGCTCCACGCAAGATCTCACCCCGTGGGGTCAAAATGATCACAAGAATGGTGAGCAAAAATCCCAGAACCACACGGAGGGACCTAGTCAATGACCTGCAGAGAGCTGGGACCAAAGTAACAAAGGCTACCATCAGTAACACACTACGCCGCCAGGGACTCAAATCCTGCAGTGCCAGACGTGTCCCCCTGCTTAAGCCAGTACATGTCCAGGCCGTCTGAGGTTTGCTAGAGAGCATTTAGATGATCCAGAAGAGTATTGGGAGAATGTCATATGGTCAGATGAAACCAAAATAGAACTTTTTGGTAAAAACTCAACTAGACGTGTTTGGAGGAGAAAGAATGCTGAGTTGCATCCAAAGAACACCATACCTACTGTGAAACATGGGGGTGGAAACATCATGCTTTGGGGCTGTTTTTCTGCAAAGGGACCAGGACGACTGATCCGTGTAAAGGAAAGAATGAATGGGGCCATGTATCGTGAGATTTTGAGTGACAACCTCCTTCCATCAGCGAGGGCATTGAAGATGAAATGTGGCTGGGTCTTTCAGCATGAAAATGATCCCAAACACACCGCCCGGGCAACGAAGGAGTGGCTTCGTAAGAAGCATTTCAAGGTCCTGGAGTGGTCTAGCCAGTCTCCAGATTTCAACCCCATAGAAAATCTTTGGAGGGAGTTGAAAGTCCGTGTTGCCCAGCGACAGCCCCAAAACATCACTGCTCTAGAGGAGATCTGCATGGAGGAATGGGCCAAAATACCAGCAACAGTGTGTGAAAACCTTGTGAAGACTTACAGAAAACGTTTGACCTCTTTCATTGCCAACAAACGGTATATAACAAAGTATTGAGATGAACTTTTGTTATTGACCAAATACTTATTTTCCACCATAATTTGCAAATAAATTCTTTAAAAATCAGACAATGTGATTTTCCGGATTTTCTTTTTCTCATTTTGTCTCTCATAGTTGAGACCTAGGATGAAAATTACAGGCCTCTCTCATCTTTTTAAGTGGGAGAACTTGCATAATTGGTAGCTGACTAAATACTTGTTTGCCCCACTGTACGTGACGTGGATCATAAATATATCAGCAATTAAACAACATCTTCAATTTCTCTTCACACAATACGTCTCCTTGCAGTATCAATACTAATTCGGCTGACTTTTATATTTGATCCAATTGGTAAATAGGCTGTATTTACACCATAACGGTGCACAGCTGATAGAAAAGGACTTGTAGTTTTTAAAGATATTACTGATTTTCTTTGAATTAAAGAATGTAAATACTGAGTTGAGTGAATAGTCAGGGGTTTCGGGTGATGGGAGACACATCTATGGAATCACAATTTCAATAGTTTACCATTAAATTACGGATATACCTTTCTGTCTATGATGTTTTTGTTTGCAATCAACGGGAGCATATGCCGCAATTTCTTTTTTCTTACACGACCACTAGAGGGGCTAAACTTTAGAACGAGACTATAGGTCATAATAAGTTGCTGAACAATCAACCTATTTGGTCGTTTTTTTGGAGGAGGACAGGCTGTTGGTATTTTAGGGAAATTAGGGTTAACATTCAAATCTAGGGACATGTGAGTATCTGAGGAGGTGACATTAGGGAAGACTAACCCATTTTAAAGGCTGGTAATAATACCACTAGAATGACAAGCCAACTATAGTAAAACACATAAACTGGAAACAGGGAGAAACAACAAGCCAGGCTCTGTCAAACAGTTAACAAAATCAGTCTTCAAGCACCTCTAAAGCTCAATAATAACCACGTTAACTGCTACTTATTATTGTCTAGATTCACCATTACAATTATACCTGCTATAACATAACGATCATATTCCCTTATATTTGTACCTATTTCACAGAGCAAAATGTCCTTGTGAAGCGGTTAAACTCATGTTCGACAGAAAAGAAACGGCAATGCAAATGCTGTGAGATAATTAATTACACTGTGTGATAGCTCTGCTGTCTGGACGTATACACCTGGCCCATTAACTTTCAATTCAGGGAGAATAATTTTCCACACCATTTATACAATTAAAAATGTCAGGGAATATAATTCTCAATTCGTTATGCTGACAATTCTTCAAATTCATTACCCTCAAAGCTTTTTTCAACTAACACACTTTAATGACCCCTGTAATATTTAGTCAATACCGTGTTTGTTTGCTAAGCTTGTGTGATGATGCTGTGAGTTGAAATTAGTCAACATCAATTCAATCATTTCCCCCAACTTCTATCTGAGCTGAAACTGTGAACATATGCATGTCACTTCTGCCTAATTTAATTCATCACAAGTGGAAAAGACAGAACTATCACATTGGAAGCCCCATGACAGATACACATATTTCAGTCATGGTTAAAACACAACCGAACAAAGAGTGAAATTAAATGTCAAGTTGAAAATAGGCCCACTGACGAGACTACAGTTAGCCGTTGCATAGTTTTGTGCTGCCCATCACTCACACTGTTTCATGAATGAAAAGGCCAAGCTGATGTAGCCTTTGCAACATTACATGAGCTGTCATGTTAGGGTTGTGGGCAACATCCAATAGCAAGATCACCGCCCACGTCAAAAATGTCCACTGTGCAAAGTGGTCAAACTGACATCCATTATAAATAGGAAGAAAACTAAAATAACTCTACTGTTTATTGCCCATACCGAGAAAATACAATAACACACTTGAAAAAATGCTGCTCCAAAAACAAGTTGTTTTCACTTGAAATAAGTACTAAAATCTGCCAATAGTGAACATTTTCTTAGTAAGATTTCTTAAAATAAGAAGGGATATTATCCGCAAATGCTCTAAAATGTTCTGTTTTCTGATGTTGGTGATTTTCCAATAAATATGTAAACTAAAATAAATGTAATCTGAGATGCAACTCAAAATAGGATTATTTGACTTTGGCATTGTCTAAAAACAAGACCCGATATCTCACTGCAGTGTTACTTCTGACGTTATTATGTCTTTTAGCAAGTGTAAATACATATTCTGACTAGATATTAGACAAATATACTGGGCAAGATTTCGAGTTTTTGTAGTGCAGTTGGTCATTGCTAGACCCAGTTTACGTTTGGAACTTCTCTGTTCATGTGTGTGCATCATGTCACCACATTTTGGGAGCACACGTTCAGATTCTCATCACCACTGGGATAGATACTCACTATAAGCCACAACCACAGCACAATGTTTGCTTGTAGGGCTACATTAGACACACACATGTAAGCAAGGAGATATGTGGATGATATATTTGTGAGGAAACAATCTTTGGAAATAAGTAAATAAAAAGACAATTGAGTTTCCCAACTCCAAGGAAACACGTCATTGTCTTCAAATATTAATTCAAAAATAGTTACCATCGTGCTTGAGGAGTTGTCAACAGGAAGTGTAATGTTGCTATGGAGTCAGTGAAAACGTTAGCCATTTACATTTTATTCTATTTGTTCACATGTTGGAAAAAGTGTTACAATTAAACTTGAGCTAAATTAACCATAAGCCGTTTCTTTTCGCAATCTAAATACAAATACTCACACAACTCTCAGCAAGAAGCTTTGATACTGATAAACATTTTAAAACGGGATGAGTGTCACTCAGTAGGCCTGGCGTCTTGTTTCTTTGATTTGCAGTTTAATGGACGCTTGTTTGTGATGCACATACTGTCGGGAAAGTGTAGTTGATTCTGAATCTAAAATTCCAATTTACCTTAATCACGTCCATGAGCTGTGAGTCAGCCGTTGCTGACCTTATTCCCAACTGCGAACCGGATCAGCGGTCCAGACGTCAATAAATAACTTCCTGTTTGTGGAACATCTTCTACCTGACCCTTTCACCTTTCACCTTACGAGTATCCTAAGGATAAAGGGAACCACAATCTTTCTACCCACTCCTTTGGGTGGATGCTGTCATTTCCCATCAGCTACTGTTGTGTGAATAAGCCTTTAATGCAAGAGAATGTCAGACCATTGGGGCTACATAATACATTGAGCACAAGCCGATCGGCCTAAATCTTGGCATTTCATAGCTGATTTACCCCCTCAATGGCGTTTTTGTTATTTCATTTAATTAATCCGTGTCTTCCCAACCTTGCATATTGTTTGGTTCTATTATCAGCTGTTCAATTATAGTATATTGACAATGTTTGTTTTGAAATTATTATGAGCATTCCCTCTGTGAATTAGCAACTTAATGGTTTGTTGTATAGTAACATTTCTAAATATACAGGAAAGAAATCCCAGAATTATTGAGCTCTTTATTACATAAGGCTATGTTGTTGGTATGCAAGTCCATTCACCTTTAGCTAAGTGCAGTGAAGCTTAATTAGCATAAATGAACATTATGCAGCATCTTGTTTTCTGCAAATGTTTCGCCAACAGCCCCAGGACTTGAAGGGCTTTGAGTCAATTTTAGTATTTATTGCTTAGGATAACAAAACACAATATAGAACATAAACACACAATTCAACCCCTAATTGTCTTTGTTATGCTTGGGCATGAGTAGTTATCAGTGCCCAGAGCTAGACAATGACTGGCAGCGCTATGCAAGCACAGACTTCTTCTTCATACATTTCCTGATTAATACAGACTGTGTTGTAATCTGGAAGAGCATCCTGGCATGAAGGATGAGGATTATATATTTTTCATCTCAGAAACTAATTGAAAAGGCCCTTGATTGTGCTGTTATCACTCATGTCCCCAGCTGAGTTATGGCCAGGGTGAGATATGACTGACAGAAAAAAGGGAGACTTAATGAACAGCATGTGATTGTTAAATAGGCAGGTGCTGGATTGTAGACCTGGACATGTTTTAATAAAGATATCTGATCTGATTCACTATTCAGCCATTCTGATTAGGTGATAATACCTCCAGTCTCCTCCAAGCTCCTTTGTAATGGATGAATATGCAGACAATCATTCTTTTCTGATAATACATGAAATATAACTTCAGATCAGTTACCTGTGCAGCAGAAGGAAGTGTTATTTAAATAAATCATACATTCATGCTGGAAAAAGTTATTTAACCTAATATGACAATGAAGAATATAACAGTTTAAGTAATATTATTTGGATGGTGTGACATTTATCTAAGATAGTTCAATGATATGGTACAGGTAGCAATATCCTTTATATATTGTTGATATGTTTTTTGTATGTGTAGATGGATTTGACATTTTGCCAGATCCCCCCTGCAATCGCTGCCCATTGTGTTCAGAAAAAAAGAGAATATCGATACCCTCACATTGAAAATGAGCCAGCTCTTAGTGGTTAAACTTATTTTACACAAACAAGATATATTGTGTTGATTTGTGAGATTTTGGGGTCCTCGTAGTCAAAACATGTTTAACCTTTGGCTAGCTGCAAGCTAGCTCTTTCTCCCCTTTTCTGCTTTTTGTGCTAAGATATGCTAAATGGCTAGACTTCAGTTTTCCTTACGGTTTTATTTACTCCATAGATAAGGATGGTGTGAAGTGTATAATGAATTCATTGTGCATAGAGCAATATAAACATTTAACTCTCACACCACAGCGTTTTCCCTTGATATGGAAATGAGTTATCAGAAAGCAACCAGTATTTCCCAAGAAAAAGGAAGGAAATGAGGGAAAAGTTTATAGAAATAAGCATAATTGTGTGAAACAAAAATACTTACCTTTCTTTACTGTTATTCTTGGATTGATCTGATCTAATACAACTACAGCTTAATTGTAAACTAATTTGTAGTATTGAAGGTCACCTATTGTGCAAAATCCACTTTTTCATGTCATTTATAAACATGTGTCCCCTCTGTGGAAAGAGATTCTGAAAGTTTCAGGAGAAAAGATTCGCTCACTTTTTATCCTGATCCATTTATATAAAAACCTGTCTGAAAATGAGCTGATCAGATTTTGGTCACTTTATGATGTCATAACGATTTTTTGGCTTGTGTAACCATTAGCCAATCACCAACCAAGGTAACCCTCCCCCCCACACACACACACACCTTATCACCTGAATCTCCTCCTAGAGCAACATTGTGTTCTTTTTAACCAAATATCTCTCAGAGGGGCGTGGGGAGTGGCTCCTTATTTTCATCTAAAGTAACAGACAGAGAATCAGCACTTTGGAGACAGGGCTGAAACAGAGGGGATTATGGGATGCTACAATGCATGACCTGTTCTCATTCATAACACTCCGTTCGATGTCTCACTATGGGATGTGCCTCATCGCGGAGCAAACAGAAACATCAATCTCATTACGCCAATCCTGATTGGCTGGTGATCTTGACGTCAGCGTCAGGGAATCCACCCACCCTATAAGTAGCTCGGCCACGTCGCAGCGTCATTCAAACACACCTCTTCTCGCTTCAGAGCACATCTCGACATATCAGTAGCCGGGCTAGCTTAACAGTCCACAGACTGAACCCAAAGCTAACTTTCGGTCGACGGGCGCTCGCCGGCTACTTTTCTGCTTCGCAAGAAGACTGTTAATACTAACACACCAGTTAGTATTGCAATCTACCTCGCCGTTTCTTTCTTCGGAAATAAAGTTAAGGTTTTGATTTTTCAAGCTAGTAACACACCTGTTGCTAGCTTGCCTTCCCTCACTACCGACACCACGGTAGCGAGGACGTTTTTTATTTTTCTCTCTCACACCAGAGGAGGGGAAGATAAAAAGGTATTAACACACCAGTTAATATTCTTTGAGAATACAATTCTACACCGTCGCTTTTTCTCCGGATTAACTACAGGTGGGGAAATATTTTTTTCTCAGCAACGTACCTGTTACGAGCGGGTCCTCTCCAAGCAGGAACCCCACGCTACCGGTGAAGGCAGACCGATTCCAGTCAGCGATGACGGAACGGGCCTATAAAGCCGCAGAGTTGTCCGCCAGGGCACTCAACATATCCTCACTGCTGACCGCCTAACAGGCGGAGCTCTGCGAGGACCTGTCGAGCAAACCTGGGCCGGCCGTGTGGGACGAGATCGCAGCGATATCGGACATTTGCCTCCGTGTGCAGCAAAGTCATGGGCATAATGGTGGTACAGGAGAGAGCCAGGTGGCTCAACCTGACCAACCTCCCAGACCAGGAAAAGGAGGATGTTCTTGACATGCCTATCGTTCCCGAGGGTATTTTCGGCTCCGCTTTAGTCTCGATGCAGCGGAGGTGTGAGTCGAAAAAGAAGGAAGACGAGGCCCTCCACCTGTGTCTCCCCCGAAGGGTCCAGCCGCTACCTGCGATGGTCTCGCAGCAGTACTTCGCCCAAGTTGCCTAACGTCCTGCCCGGTTCAAGGTACCGAGGCAGCAGAGGCCACAGCCCGCCCCGAGTCCTCAGCCCAGGCAGGAAACGAGGACGAGCTGGCCGAGAAAATATCCGGTTCCGGCAGCAGCCGTTCAGGCACAGCCGACTCAGATTTTCAGTCACCAGTCGAGGAAGAAGAAGCGGGCGGCCTGACTGCCTCCTCTCCTCTCCTCGGTGACAGAGCTGGAAGTTTCCTGTTCCCCAGCTCCAGATGTGTTTTCGGGGTGCCACCAGGCCCCCATCTTCCCGCCGCCTCGAGTGATGCCGCAACGCCATCCTCAAGTTCGCGCCAGAAGGGAAACGGACTTAATATCAGAGACAGCGAGTTCTGCTATCTGTCTAAGTCACAAAAACACATCTCACAATTGTTGTTTTTTTCAAATAAACCATTTTTCACTGTCGCATCCAGGCTTCAAGCCGAGGGCGCAGTCCGAAAAAATGAAAAGAAAAACAATAAAAACAATAAACAGTCTGTCGCCTGTCCCTCTTTTGAGAGCAGCTATGGCCTCTCTCAAAAGGCGGATAATAGACGGGTCTGTGAAGGCACCACCGCCACGCGCATGCGCAGTGCCGGCTGGAGCTGTGAAGACACCACCGCCACGCGCATGCGCAGTGTCGGCTGGGGTTATCAACCTGGGGTACCGCCGTGTTCAGACACTAGAAGGCCCCATAACACAACAAATAGAGACTCAGAGGGAAAGAGACGTGACATCTCCGCTCGCTTTAAGGAGCGAAAGGTGGAAGATGCTCAGAGCTTCTGCTTGGGTTTTCAAGACAGTAACACGGGGCTACAGACTCCAATTCGCTGTCACCCCCCCTCGCTTCTCGGGCATTCTGTATTCACAAGCCCGAGGAGAGTCAGCCCATATTCTGGAGCGAGAGATTCTCTCGCTACTAGAGAAGAAGGCTATATCTATAATACCCGCCGAACAGAGTCAGAGCGGCTTTCATTCCAAGTATTTCCTCGTTCCCAAACGGGGAGGGAACGGAATTCGGCCAATACTAGATTTGAGGGCTCTGAACAAATATCTCAAAAGATACAAATTCAGAATGCTCACTCACACATCTCTGCTACGTCTCGTGCGACAAAACGACTGGTTCACATCAGTCGATCTGAAAGATGCGTATTTCCACATCCCAGTATATTACCCACACAGGAAATATCTGAGGTTCGCATTTCAGGGTGTCTGTTACGAGTACAGAGTACTTCCCTTCGGTCTGTCTCTCAGTCCAAGAGTGTTTGTGCGATGTACGGAAGCCGCGATAGCCCCGTTAAGACAACAGGACCTTCGCCTGGACGACCTGGCTGCTTCTCGCACAGTCGGAACAGGAGGCTATTACGCAGACAAATATCCTCGTAAAGCACCTGCTCGACCTGGGTTTCATAATAAACACAGAAAAGAGCATGTTGTCCCCAGCCCAGACTGTACTCTTCCTTGGTCTACACCTGAACTCGGTGCCCTTTACAGCCCGCCTGTCAGCGGAAAGAGTGACAGCTTTCAGAGCTTATTTCGTTCATTTCCGACTGCGCAAATATGTTCTCTTCAGATCATGTCTGCGGTTACTGGGGCTCATGGCGTCAGCCATCCTGGTGGTACGACTGGGACGGTTACACATGAGGGAGTTTCAGCGCTGGGTAGCCGCCCTCAGACTAAACCCCGCGCGTCATGGCGCGCGGAGAGTGATGGTCACTGTGAAATGCTTAATGGCACTGCGCCACTGGCTGCACCCAACTTTTCTAGTACGGGACGTGCCTATTGATGCTGTCCTATCGCCGAAGGTGGTCACCACCGACGCATGTCTGATGGGCTGGGGAGGTATTTACGAAGGTCGACCGGTGAGGGGTCTCTGGAGGAGAGACCTCCAACGGTTGCACATAAATTACCTGGAGCTTTTAGCGGTGTTCTTCACCCTGAAATGCTTTCTGCCTTTTCTCAGAACACACCATGTCCTCGTGAGGACGGACAATACGACCACAATATCGTATATAAACCGACAAGGGGGTTTGCGCTCACTCCAGTTACACATGCTGGCACGCAAACTGATCTTGTGGAGCTGCGGCCGTCTCCTCTCTCTGAGAGCGACGCACGTACCGGGTGTGATGAACCTCGGGGAAGACCTGCTGTCCAGAGGCGTACCACCATATGCAGACTGGATTCTACATCCAATGGTTGTGAGTCAGCTATGGGTGCGTTACGGCCGAGCCGCGGTAGATCTGTTCGCATCAAAAGAAAATGCTCAATGTCAGCTGTTCTTTTCAATGCACGATCTAAACGCACCGTTAGGCGTGGAAGCGGTCGCGCACGTTTGGCCTCCGGTCATTCTGTACGCGTTGCCACCCCTGGCTCTGATACCCCCAACTCTGGCCAGAGTGAGAGAACAGCGCCACATACTGATCCTGATAGCTCCGCACTGGCCTGCAATGTACTGGCTGGCGGAGATTTATCAGCTGCTGTGCGGACAGCCATGGCAGCTCCACCTACGCAGGGACATACTGTCTCAGGCGGGGGGGACGATCTTTCACCCACATCCGGAGCGCATGGCCCTATGGGCCTGGCCCGTGAGTGGTACAATCTGAATACAGTGGGTCTCCCGCAGAGGGTGATAAATACTATTCAGAGTGCAAGAGCTTCCTCCACCAGGTCTCTCTATGACTGTAAGTGGAGGGTGTTTGAGGAATGGTGCCTTCAAAAAGGGCACCCCTTTTTTCAATGTCCTGTTGGGGTGATTTTATCATTTCTACAGGACCTAATTGATAAACACAGAGCTTTTTCTACGATCAAAGTATACCTGGCTGCTATTGCTGCATGCCATGTGGGCCTTGAGGGTAAGACGGCTAGCCAACATCCTCTGGTCTACCGTTTTATGAAGGGAGCTCGCAGGCTCCTCCCTGTTTCCAGGTCACTGGTGCCCTTATGGGACTTGACAGTGGTTTTAGATGGGCTCACTCTAACCCCATTTGAACCCCTGGAAGGAGCTGACATGAAGCACCTGTCGCTGAAGACAGTGGTGTTACTGGCCCTGGCATCCGCCAAGCGAGTCAGTGATATTCATGCGCTCTCTGTACATCCTTCGTGCACTCAGTTTGCCCCGGGGCAAACGAGAGTGTTGCTAAAGCCCAACCCTGTCTTTATACCTGAGGTGGTTGGTTCATGTACCCCAATTGACATTGAGGCATTTCCTCCGCCGCTGTGTTCCTCCGGGGAACAGCGGCCGAATTTGCTGTGTCCAGTTTGTGCTTTACGCACTTATATGGACAGGTCAAAAGAGTTTTGTTGTAGTAACCAACTCTTCATATCCTGGGCTAACCCTCAGAAGGGCAAGCCCGTTACCAAGCAACGCCTCTCCCACTGGATTGTGGAAGCGATTGCTTTGGCCTATGCGAGTCAGGGTTTGCAGGCACCTACGGGTCTGCGTGCTCATTCGACTCGTGGTCTGGCTACATCCTGGGCTTTGTTCAAGGGTGTTTCCATCCAAGACATTTGTGCAGCAGCGAGCTGGTCCTCGCCGCTCACTTTTGTCCGCTTTTACAGGTCTCTGCTCCCAGTGTGGCCCGAGCAGTGCTGGGCCCCGTGTTGAGTCAGAGCTCTACCTGTTAAGTTCTGGTTGGTTTGGTGATTTTTGAGATAAGCTTGTCTCGCAATACGGGAGCTTCAATATCCCATAGTGAGACATCGAGTGTTGTGAATGAGAACTGTAGGTTACTAACGTAACCCCAGTTCTCAGAGTAACATGTAGTGAGATGTCTCACCAGACGGCCCTCCTGGCTAAGGTGAAGCAAAAAGAGGTGCTTATTTTGAATGACGCTGTGACGAGGCGCAAGCTACTTATAGGGTGGGTGGATTCCCTTACGCTGACGTCAAGATCACCAGCCAATCAGGATTGGCGTAATGAGATTGATGCTTCTGTTTGCTCCGCGATGAGGCGCATCCCATAGTGAGACATCTCACTACATGTTACTCTGAGAACTGGGGTCACGTAAGTAACCTATAGTTTGGTATTTGGAGGCCAAACACTTCAGAGACATGTTTTGTAATATCTGAGACCTATAATAAAGTAATGAAAACCAGCATAATAGAGGACCTTTAAGTTGAATAACAGTTGAATTATCTCTGGATACTCCGTGAAGCTGACTACATCGACACACTCAGGCATGAATCTTTCACTTGATGCTGAGATCACTGCCACATAAATAGCTGCAGTGACTATTACACAGCAGTATTTAAATATAAGATCTTAGGCAGGCATTTAGTATTCGGTGAATCAACACTGATGAGGAGACAGTACAGCAAGTGTTGGTTTCATCATTATTTCTCACAGTGGCCTGTTATCGCACACTGAGGAAATATAAAGCAGAATGCATCCCCAGCTGAACATTCATTGATGGGGTGTGAGCTGCAGTGCTTGGTTTTATTAAGTTCCACTGATGAGGGAAGAGCATATTTAATTCAATTCCATTCTTCACTGAGTGTAGATTAGAGTAGGTTAGCTCATTAAGTCCTTGTCAGATAGAGGCATGAACCTCATAGGCCAATTGTTGGTTCAATAATGACAAGAACAAAGCTTCTGTCTTTATTTCGAATCTGAAGACCAGAAAAGACACTGTGCATATGAACTTGTACACACTCTACAAATTGTTACAATTTGAAATGTAAATGAAGTTGAGCACTGCTGTGTCAAAGAGGCTGGAGTATCTAAACAGCACATATTCCTTGTTTGCTTGCATTTTGCTTATAACTCTTACAAACAAAAAAACCTCAACATGTCAACCAATTCCTTTCAAATGAATTCTTAGTTGTGAGAAAGTACTCGGTATTTCTCAAGAAAAAGGCTAATAATTGCAGAAAACTATCATTATGTCTAGTAAAATTACTTATTCTCCTTTGTTTCAATTCTTGCTACTAAATGGTAAATTCAACCCAAATAAGCATTATTTTTCTGGCAATTTAGAATACAGTTAAGGTCCTTACTTCTGGTCGGTTGTGATGTTCTTCTTTCAATACAGCAGCAGACGTCATACATAGATTTGAGATCATGACTTACGTTGAGCCTAACCAAAACAGCATGTTTATGGAGTCTATCTTTGCACTTCATCAGTATTAACCTACTGAAGCAATTGATAAAGCCCAACCATGTGATAAGTATTAATGGAATGACTGTGATAAACCTCGATCCTAGCATTGCAAGTAGAGCTTTAGAAGACCTAGTTTTCACAGAGAAAAGTCAATTTATGTCTGCCAGCCATGTCCAGTATTTTATCTCTCCTTTAAAGCCTGCCACTGGACCTCCAGCTGCAAGAGATCAAACCAAAGGTCAGGTCGAGGATGAGTACGGGAGTATCTGGAGGCCAGGCAGGGAAGGAGAGGGATGAGCAGAGGCCAGCGGGCTCCCCATCTCAATCCTAAAGACCTCCACTGATTTTCGCTTTTTATGTTCCACAAGGAAACGTTTTGAAAAATATTCTACGGTAAATTGTCGCTCACAAACACAGAAAAAACATAAAGAGTTTAGGAGGTTAGATTTTTGTGCGTCAAAACTATGTAAAGATTAATATTGAGAGCAACAAAGAAACCTTTTTATGTTCGTGGATAACTTGTTTTACAAAGCAGAAAATCATTTGAATTAGAGCCTGGTTTCATCCATTTGAGCTGAAGTAATAATTGATAAAGTAAGCAGAATGATTATTTTGCTATTGAAATTCGTAAAAGATTCAGGCTTGTTTTTGTGACAATTATGACCAACTTACAGTAGAAGAAAAGGGTAGTTTTGTTTTCTGTAGTAACCAGAATAATTTGAAGTGAGGTGATTACTCCCAGGCAGATGTACTTTATCTGAAATTGATTTAATATAAATGCATTTTTTAAAAACATAATAATTGAATCTTGTTGTGTAAATAAAAATGCACAATCTTCGCTATATAGAAGCATCTAAAAAGATATGGGTAAAATATTTGTTAATAATGTGCAATATCTGTTTATTTAGCTAATTACTTACCTATTACATTTTACTTTTAGATAAATTGACCAACACACGTACATTATTTGTGATTGTGTTTGTAAGGTGAGAAGCTGGAGAGAAGAATATTCTTTGGAGGTTTAAAATATGTTATTATTCATGTTTTCGTTATAGCCACATGATGTCTGCATACCAGGGGGATTATGCTCAAACTGCTGAGCTTTGGGATATATCCAAATATGTGAATGCAATTTTAAAATTCCTTAATTAATGTGTGCTCAGTCAAACACTGGAGCAATATACATGATGTTATTCTGATAGGCCTCACAAGTGTTAATTCTGCCGACATGACAGACATGATGAGGCCAACATACCAGGACAGGGCATGTTGCGAATGAAGTTTTTGATAATTAGGGTCACTGTATAAACACAAGCCATCATTCTCCCAAGCTTGTGATTTGAATAATTCAGTGTGCAAATTAGTTAATTAAACCAAATGCATTGTCTCATCATACTGTATCTCATGGCCTCTTTTAATTTACAATGAGTAAATACAATAAATCATTCATAATTAAAGGTACAAAAATATTTGTATCAAAATGTAATTAAAGTGTTAAACGTTAAAGTCATCATTATGCAGAATGTCTCCTTAAACATTGTTATGTTGTCAGATTATGATATACTGAATGTATGTTTTTTATCAGTAATGAGCACATGTAACACTATTTTAATGTTGTAGTTAATCAATATACTGTAGAGGCATTGGTATATACCACAATTCGCACTGCCCAGTATACTGTATGAAATAATGGCAAACACTGCTCTAATCTGGCTCTAATGCCCTGTTGTTACACATTACAACGATAATACAGTTAGGTGGGCTGTCTCAACATCGGGCTGTTCTCACTTTGAGCCGGTTACTTGTGTTTTTTCTTTGCTTACAGTGTGTGTCAGCTGCCTTTTTGCAAAGCACTGCAAGCCTTATGACACAGTGGACTGCTTAGATCTGCCTATAGAGAAGTTTTCTCCTTCATACCTCACTGCTCTGGTATTGTTTGGCTATGTTTAAACCTTTAGAGTGGACGCAAGCATTTGAATTAATTCATTATTATGAACCATGTCTGACAATGTCCATTGCATTTGCTATAAATGTATATTCACAATGAACTAGAGAAGATTGTAATTGAAGACACACCACCTCTTATTGAATAGGTATGAAATGAAGAATACAAATCCAACAAAGGTCTGGCCTTGGTGGAGGCCATGTAATTAAAAAACAACTATTTAGGCTGTGAAAAGGATTGATTAGTACACAGGCTTTGTATTGAGCATCTTTAGAAATGAACATGCATACTTACACGATGCATACTCGCACATTTTTTACTAAACTCAGTGAAACCTGCCTAATGTATCCTTTATCCCAAAAGAATAAAAGAGCAAAATAAAATGAGACCCAATTAAACCTGGCTAAAACACTGCTTTTCACACCTGATGAATTCCTGTCTGTTTGTATCAAGAGCCCCTTTCATTTATTAAATAAAGGAACTTTTTTAAACACAGGGGAGGAAAACTCATCTGTAATGCTAAGACTGTTGCTCGATGAGCTGTGTCCTCCACACAGCAGCTGATTTAAAAAGTTAATAACAGTAGACTTTTAGGACTGTGTGAATGAATAAAACTGGATGTATTGTTATTTTTTCCTTTTTAGAACATTTCCTAGGAATAATACAGACAAGGTTGGACAAACGGGAAAACAAATGCAACCATTTTCATTTATGTAGGGCATCTAATTGAAGGTAATTTGATGCCCTGGTTAGGGTATGAAACTGACGGTATATCAACATACTGTGAACATGTAAGGCGCATGTGTGCTTATGTATTGTACATGACTCATAAAATGTACAAGAACATTTACAGAAAAATCTCAATAAATATCTGTGCTGTCTGTTTAGAAAAGCATAAGGGTTAATAGTCACACAAGCCACTCAATAGTCACATTCAAGACTGCAAGTTCAATACAAAAAACAATATTCTCTAAAAAAAAACATTTCAACCGAAAAGCAAATACAATAGAGAACAATCCAGTAATTGTGGTTATCTTTTAGCCTGCTGGGCATAACAGAGAATGCACAAGACATTGTAGTGCAATATTAAAATAACATTGAATTTCTATATGGAAATTAGAACATTATAAAGCCGTTTACAGGCCAGTAACCGGGCCAGTATCTAATTAAACCTTCAAATTAAAGCTGAAATAAAAACTCATACAGGCCTATACTGCTTCTATAATGCCTACTTAGCAAGACATACAAAAAACAAGAAAGCAACAGGATTCAAGCTAATTTCATCAAGTGTTGTATATTACAATTAGATATAGCATAATTGTTTTCTTGTCAGAAGTTATCTCCAGTTAAGGGTACTGTGGTGCAAATGCTCCCATCACCTTTGTCTCTAATCTGAGCTGGAGATTTCCTGAGGGCTTTCTGGATCTGAGAGTTCAATTAAAGCTGTAATGTAATCTGGGGTCAAACAGTCAGTGCTTCAATAGCAGTCAATGACATATATTTGAAATCAACAACAGTGGAGAAGATAACATCATGGAATCCCTCTTATTAATTACAATTGAAGGTTTTTTGTTTCTTTAAGTGTACGATAGATAAAAGATATGCTCTGTTGAAAAACGATAGTTTCTTTGGAATGATTTGACAGTATTGACTCTCCAGGAGGTTTGGTCTGCTTTGAACATCTGTCTAGTAAACCGCCTCTCTAAAAGGGGTTGAAAGATATTAACCTTTTAATTAACCTGTTTTTCAAAACATTTTCAGTCAGGGTTGAAAGAAAATATTAAGAGGTGATTTTATAAGCCATATTATGATGTGTGAAAGCATAGTCTTAGAGACAAATTTGTGTATCCAATTGGATTACAGATGATTGCTGCATGCACTGTCAAGGTTAAATAATTTTTGGGGGATTTTCTGAGGTTTGATTCCTACTCAGTTGGTCTTTGGTGTTTATTCTGCAGTGTTTTCATTTCAATTAAACAGGACAGACCTGGGGGGAAATATGGGCTTAAGTTGTTCTGTCCAAAGTGAAAACCAGCATAAAATTAATGAATTATTTGTAATGTTGTTTCACAAGTTGAATGAACTACACAAGCAGATCAAGAATTGTAATCCGGACGTTGACATGGGTTTGACACGGTACTGTACTGCAGGTCTTCAGAATAAAGAGGCCTCTATAAGTGATAAGCTAATTTGGCACTGGTGTCAAATCATTCCTTTGGATTTTGGGAGATACATACTGAGTTTACGAGATCTTTTTGCCTAATTAGAATAAAACTGTGTCTTAGTCCTTACTTTGTGTTAACGCTATTCAAAGGAAGGGCAGTAATGACTCTAAATCTGGACCAGTGTCCGTGTCTTCTTTAGTGCTTTGAAGCACCGCTCGTTGGAAGTTCCTTTGTTTTGTCTGGTTTTTTATGTTGTCTTCAAATGAATGTGTGTTTAGCTATTTCTGAGCTTTAATTTCACTCTCACCCTTTTTTTATATTTGTTCACTAACTTGCACCATGTACACAATTTCACACTCAAAGCAACACCAATTTTTATTTATTTAGGAAACAGAAAATGCACAGAAAGATAACAGGGGACAGCATGGGAAAATAAAAATAATCTAATGAAAAATAGTAATTCATTATTTAATAAAAAAAAGAGCCAAAAGTAGAAGAAAAGGAGAAGAAGAAAAGAAAAGGTTTGGTTTAGTAATGTTTCAAATTTCTGTTTATATTTACACACGTACACACTAATACAGAAACATGGCTCATGCCTAAATGTACTTGTTATATTTATGTATATGTATTACACTCTTAACCTAATGTGGAACATTGTGGGCATGGTGTTGTTCATTAGGTAGCCACCAGCCGTTTTGCTCCCAGCTGTGAGAGTCATGGACAGTTTGATGCTAATGACCCTGACCCTGCATGATGCTGTTCTGTCTGCTGCATGTATTTTCTGCCAGGTGTTCCAACTGTGCTTATAATTCCAGTAAAGCGTGACAATTGCAATACATGTACTGGTTTTCTTTTTCAATTTGAAATAATAAAGCTCCATCCTCCATTATTCTCATAATTCCTGTTGAGAAAAAATTCTTCATTGTGATTTTGAGTGTGTATCAGTGTATGATGATAGGAGTATTTTATGTTAATGGCGTATCATCCCAGGGGGAAATGACCCATTTAAAGGCCTGTAATACATCCTACAGGGGGAGACCTTTAAACTGCTCAGTGGCCATATTTTAAACTCACCTCTACCACAAAATGGCATCTGTAGTTGTCAAGGGATTCAAGGAAAGAGTAGCACAATTGATTAAACAAAAAACGAATTACAATTTAGTTGAAAAATACATTTCTAATGAGGAAAGTTGAGAACACCCATATTGGGATTGTATGAAACTTTGGTCTAAAAGTAAAGAATACACTGTCAAAAATATTTTGCTAAAGGATGAAAGGTTGACATCTAGCTACATTAATAAATAGCTGAAAAAGTTAGCTAAAAGCAATGGGAAATGGTGGAAATAGTTAGCACAAACTATAAATGGTTAAAGATAGTTGTCAAAAAGAACAAATATAATAATATTGGCTAAAAGGATGGCTTAAATAGTTGGTGAAAAGGATAAAAGGTTCAAACATTATGTTTCATTATTGTTCAAAATGTGAATATCGGATAATGGATACATGCTTTCAATAATCTTTAAGTAATGGAAAACAGTTAAAATATGTTAAATTAGAGAGCTCTTGAAACAGATACAAGCTGTAAGTAGGTCAATATCATCCTCTCAAGCTCTTGGGAGGGTTGAAGTGGCCACAAAATGTAGAGTTAGACAGCTTTTCAGTGTACAGACCAATACAAATGGGAGGGCTGAAACCATATTTCTCTTCCACACATATAGAGACGAGAAAGGCACACGCAGGCCCATCCAGAAAACTTGACATACATTATACCCTGACAAATGTATTACCATGTGACCCATGATTTATTACAATCACCTGCTGTATGTCTCTGTATTTGGTCGGATGCAAAATTGCCTCTGCGTGCATTGGCTGATCAAATGTGAAGCATGTGTCTAACAATTAGGTATATGCGTGTTGTTTGCTGGGGAAAAGACGGAGAATGATGAAAGTCATTACTATAATGCCAATTAAATACATTACATTTATCGATGTTTAAAAATAATCTTGTTGCTTCAAATAAACGGAGGCACAAAATGTATGCATGCAGGTGTGTTTGCAGTTTAACCAAACAAGCTTTCTGAATTCACAACGAAATTATGGTTTTGATGGCGTATAATACACTCAATGTATTGTAACCTACTTTTAAAATTATTAACAAATATCATGTCAAAATTCTCCTGTACATTTTGCAAAAATAAGATTTCCTTTCTCAAGACATAATACATTAATGTGATTTACAAGTGGGTCCTTCATGTAACAAAAAAAAAGCAGGAAACCAATTGAGTGCACATGATTCATCCCTTGAAGGTATAAAGAATTGATGACCTGTGGTGATATATTTGGAATATAATATCCTGTAATAATTTGCTAAGGGAGGGGAAAGAGACAGACATCTACGAGCACTATTCTTCTTTATAAATGCTGTTGTGCTAAAATAATTCTTAAAAATCGGACAGGGCAGAGACTTGCTAACACACATTTCCGCATACATTACAGTTCATATACTGCACTCGGTTCTCTCCTGCTATATAACATTTCATACACGTGTGAGTCTGTGTACATATTATGTGTGGTAAATTGAATTTAACATACCCCTGCCTGCTCACTTGTGTGGTCTAAGGATAAGAGAATCTACATTTCATTTCAATAAGCCTTGTTCTTGCTCAGCTATTCAGGGTCACTTACAAGGGTCTGATTCAATTATTCTTTCGTTTACAACAGGAGGAAAACATTTTCATGGTGAATGGTTTGCCTAAGTAGATTACCATCTCAAATAATTAAATTTCCGTTAATTTGATTGATTTCATACCAAGGGGGAAAGAAATCTTAATTTAAAACCATTGCCTTTCTAATTAAACATTAACTGAGAAATAGGCCTTGGTGAAAATATTTTACCACTTTCCCTACTAATTTAAATAAAAAATACAGATGGCTGCCCTCTTAAATGGCACCACCAGTAGTCTGCTCATAGGCAACATTTTCAAAATAAACTACTTAACCTCTTGCAAGCTGCATGACCATTCCTTGCATGATACGCAGAGTGAACATACACTACCGTACACATAACACGGGGGGATCTATGCATGGCATTACTACAGAGTATCCAAATGAAGCAGTTCAGTCATCGGATCCATTCCCATCCATTATTCATCCTGCTCGTGGAGACAGAGACGCTGGGCTTCTCTTCTCAGAGAGACCCAGGAACCCAATCTATTCTCATGAGCAAAGGAATCCCATGCAGACAAGTGGTGAATCACCAGAGAGTGAAAACAAAAGTTGGGAGTAGTGTGGGATGTCGTGGCTGCAAAGGAACTTATATGTAACATCAGGCGTACTGTAAATCAAATTATTACAAATCCAAGAAAAATCCAAAATGTGAAAATATAACTTAGTGAGCACATATCCACCAGGTGCAGACTGATGCACCAATGATATGCTGTCGGAAAATAAAGCAGACCGGCCTAAGCTGTGAGCAGAAAACACCTTGTGGAGACGTAGTGTGAGTGGCAGGCAGAACTGGCAAGCTGCCACAGATAATAACATCTGAAATAAATGTGATGTGTGGAATTCAATCTGTAGTGATAGGGACGGCTGCAGCATTAGAGTGCAGCTCTAAATGCTATCTACTCATCCATGGAATGAGGACTGACACACAGTCTCAGAGAATAGATTGTGCAATTAGCAGCCTTTGTGCTGTCTTGACACAATGAAAAAGGGAAATGAAATTCAACGTTGTCATGCATGGTTTTCTGTGGCACCGTGATTCCCACAAGATATTCCAAATTTGATGTTTCAGGTGAGAATGTGTTGGGGAGGGCTGAAACACTAAAGCACACAAACACACAGAGAGATGAGTTGAATTGGTCACACTTATTAATAATCTACTACAGAGTTTCATTTCCATTCAAGCAGTACCATTATAAATTGTGAAATGTGATTTTGTTATCCAATTTTGAGAAGTGTGCCACCTCTTCAGCACTAAGTATCAGTTTCAAGTATAAATGTAATAGGCAGTTTAAAGGAAGCCGGGAACTCTTTGAGTAAGGACTGGAAAGAGTGAAGTTTCACCATACAGTACATTACATTAAAAAACATCATCTTGTTTATATTTAAACTGTGAATCTGGCAGATCCCTTTCAATATTTTGCACATTTCTGTTCAAAACACCTTGAAACACTTAAAAGCATTTTTTTTTTTACAATAGTAGGCCTACTATTTTCCCTTATTTTCCATTCCTACAACTTAATTCCTCTTGCTGTGTTTATGCATGCACAATTTACAGTAAAACAAATCCCTTGTATGTATATACCAACATGGTAATCAACCCAATTCTCATTCTGATTGAATCTATATTGGTTTGTACATGACCGTGCATCAACATTGTTGTCCATTAAGCACACGCACATGTTCATTTCTTTATCTACACTTCATTTACAAATACTAACTGTCAGGGACCAAACAGTAAGGCAACAGGACACAGGAGTTGTTTAAATAAACTGGGTTTTTTATTTACCCAAAAATCCACAGAAAACATTATACACCAAGAATCTCTAATAACCGGAGGCCTGTACGATGATTTTCGCTTAGCGAGCTAACTTCAGGGAAAACTCTGGGTTTCCGGTCCTACGACGCTGGTTCACTTCTTAGCGGGCTAGATCTCCATGGTAACTTATGCTGAATGGCTAGCCTGGTCCAGAGCAGGTTAGGTTCCAGGATAAGAGATCAACTCAGTGAAAGCACCGCCTGCTGACCAATCAGAGCTCTGTGTGCGGAGTTTAAAGCTATCAAGTCATATTACAGGATAGAGGAAATTCAGAAAAACTGCCGTTGCAGGAAAGACGGCCGGCAAAAATCAACTGACTGTGTGAATCTTCAGAGCAATCTGACTAATATAACATTAGCGTTAAGAAAGCTTACTTAAATATCTGCCACAAGTTAACATAAGTAACCGGATCAAAGTAACATTAAATACAGTCCGTGGCACTGAGTGCAGATGTCGATGTGTCCCATTATCATTCATATCATATCACATCATATCACATCATATCACATCATATCACATAATAATGTATCATATATTTCCTTATCTGAGTCAGCTTCTTGAGCCGTATCTGGCATTTTTGGGTACAGCGTCACAGCCTACTGTATGCAGAAGTATTATTTTAAGCAACACAATGAGTTGACGAAACACTGGAGTCAAATGTAATTAAAATCAGATCCACTCGTGTCAGACGGGGCAGTGATATCATAAACCTGTTAATGTACGCATTCAAACACTTTCTTTTACCAGCTGTATTCACCTTGCAGGTGCAACTATGTGGCTTTTATCCTGGATAAAGTGTTTAAGTCATGGATGTTTAAAGTTGAACGTCTTCATATTTGTCTAATTACAGTTGACTTTTCATTCCGGAAGTATGACGCGCTGCTCGGTCAGTATGCTTATCCATGTTTGTGATTGGTCGAATGCTCCAAATACCACCGCTTTTTTGTGAACGCTGGCTTGAGTTAACGATTTGATAACCAGCGTCGTAGGGCAGTTTAGCGAGAGCGCGTTTGTTTTGGATTAGGTAACCCGGGTAACTCAAACATAGGTTAGGTTGAACCGGCTTTGTAGTACAGGCCTCGGGCCTATAAAAGAGGTCAACAGAAAATACCTCAACTAAACATGACAAAAACTTAACAGGTGTTAACTCAACAAACTGACCTCCTAAAATGACCAACCAAGGAATATATATAGTGGCTTGGCCCAACCAAATTAAAACTAGGGGGTAATTAAGATTAACAGAATACAAAAAGAACACTGACAAAACTCAAATCCCCCCTTCGACATGGAAGCAGATGGTTTGTCCCAATGTGTTCCAATTGGCTGCTTGCAGTATTTATGAGTGCTCAGCGGTCTCCCACGCCTTTTGCTGAACTAGGAAGTAACCTCACCCAACGGCCACGGTAACTCAAAGACAAAGAAAAGTAATCAATACAAATAAACAGTTAGCTGTGCTAAAATGTTTGAAAATTAAATAAGTAATGTCAGATGGTAAAGAGTTTACCTAAATCAAATGTCTGGTGTTAATAATTGGCATGATTGACTGCATCTGAACTGAGCAGAACTACTGAGGGTGCAGTGTAATTGTTTCAGCCTGTGTGGCTGTGGCCATCACACTAACATACACACAAATCTTCCCTTCCAAAAAAATGAAACTGGGCAGAAACTCGGCTGTGGATTCCTCTCGAAAGTGTTATTTCATCCATGGTATAGATTTGTTTATTACACATATTAAAAAAAGGTTGTTCTTTGAACATAAAAAACATACAAAAGACGATAAATTGTACATTATTTCAAAGTTTTAAAGTTGTGGCCATGGAGATTGTTATAAGCATGTTTTCCCTTCAAATAATAAAGGAAATGCTTTAATTCATTATTATTGCTGAATTCATGAGGAAAAGCAAATGCATTAAAGACAAATATGATAAAGGAATGAATACATTTTGAACCCAACATTTTAAAGTTTGTTTTAAATGATGATAAAAAAAAAGTAGCACAAATATGTGTGTGTCAAATCTGCATCCTCAAAGTGTCCTCAAGCAGACACAAACAGCAGCGTACACAGCTATTGAGCTGTCTACTGTACTGTATAAAAAACATAAACTAAATGCTGTTCTCCTTTTTTCTCATTTGTACTTCAGCTATAAAACCTAGGCGCAGCCAGATGAGTAGGTTGCTCTTACTCACCCACGTGAAATAACAGACTATAACCGTAAAAGAAAATTACTATAATATTCCAATAA
The DNA here is from genome assembly GCF_949606895.1 of Notothenia rossii. Lineage (NCBI taxonomy): Eukaryota > Metazoa > Chordata > Actinopteri > Perciformes > Nototheniidae > Notothenia > Notothenia rossii. The sequence goes on from NC_136902.1 coordinate 73,780,148, forward strand.
AGAGTCTGTGGTTCTCGGTGGTGAGTTTATAGTTACCTCACCGCACTCCATTGTATTTCACACTTCCCATGGTATTACTTTAATATCCCTTCCATTTTCCTATTGGGAATTAGAGCAGTAATATATACGCTGAGTTTTCATATTTTATTTAAGATATGACTGTAATATTCCTATATTATTTTTATTGGCCTAGATGTCATTGCAACATAATGCAGCCCAATATGAGAGCAGGCTCCCTGCTTGAGCCCTCCCTCCGCCTCTCGTGTCTACATTTCCATCCCATGGCCGTCTCTAGGTGATTTAGCGCCGCCAGTCTCAAGCAGGTGTCCAACATGGCGATCACGGGAAGCGGATCTCTCCCTATTCCTCTCTTTGTTTTCGTGATTTCAGTGGCGTTTCTTTCAAAAGGTAAGTTTTGAGGTGTTTTGTGTGCGTGTGTCTGTGATGCAGAATTCCCCGCTTTACAAAGCTAAAGCCATATGAGTACCGGGGAGAAGTTGTGGTGCGTTTGCGCGCAAGATGCGCACAAGCTTCCTCTGAAATCTCAGCATCACTTTATATCATTTTGATTCCGCCGTGGACTCCAACATTTCCACGCTGTGTTGGGCTACTTATCTCGTAATTTGAGCGCTAATTGTATAGGGTGTTGTCCTGAGTTGTACTGCAATAGACTACTACAGAGGAGTGCTGTAAAAAGTACTATAGTGCTGCACAATTACTAGACGGAGACAAAGTATGATAATCGGGTGAAATACTTGTACAGTATTAAGTCCTATAGGGCAAGTTGGAGGCAACGCACAGTGAATCGTGGCTCTTTTATTGTGAAATGAGAGCGATTCTCCGGCAAAAAATATGACTCAAACGCACTTGTATCTTAAGTCATATCGCATCACCCTCCATAGTCTCAACTCAACCTATACAAATCTCTCAAGTGTGTGCTTCAGGTGCGCTTTGGAAGAAAAACACGCATTGCAGCTCTGGTCTCGTACAGTGTCCTCTGGCCGCACAACTGCAGCCTCTGATGCCAGCCTGTGTTCCCGCAGTCCTTACTTCTGCTGCTGGCAGGGATGCTACACATGTACATCTGCCATGTCGCTGTAAGGTTTTTTTTATTTACATTCTCATTTTTTACAGCGTACAACCGCATGAGCAGTGACGCCTAAATGTGGGCAACTAGTGTAGTCCCACAGTCCGATCATTTCCCCCTTTTTCCCACCGCGGTTGCATCAGAGATGCATGCGTCAGTCTTTTTTCCTGGAAAACCTATCTGCTGACGATACTGACTGCTTGAGAAGCGGTTAAAATGTCAGCCTGCAGTCGCCTTAGATCCCTCCCAGATCTAGGATGGACATGTTGTGTTGTCAATCCGCGGGTTGTTAAAATGGCAAGCAACAGTTGCGAGATTTACACTTGAAGTCCACTTGAAACTTCTTATTGATTCCTTTAATGTGTCTGAAATTGCCATTAGTGGTTACACACATTCTTATCTGCATCACCCATCAACAGGTATGCAGAAAACTCATAAAAGCCTGTGTTGTGTTTGAGTGTGTGTGTGTGTGTGTGTGTGTGTGTGTGTGTGTGTGTGTGTGTGTGTGTGTGTGTGTGTGTGTGTGTGAGAGACTGAGAGGGAGAGAGAGATTGGCAACCTGCTCCTAAATTGAGGTTACGAAAGGAAATGTCTTTAACAGTGGGATTTCCCCCCTCCCTCACTGCTTACAAGGCTTACATTTCACAGTTGTTGAATTTATTATGGCCTCTGTTGAATAGCAGTTGAATGTCATTTACAGCACTGTGTATCTTCTCCTTGTCACATTAAGTTAATTAACCTCTCAGTCAAATAAAATAATGCATCATGAATGGGCAATAACCTCGAGCTCAATACCCCGAAGGTTGCAGCAGCAGGAAAATGATAGCACGGTCTCATGGTTCAGGTAAAATCCCCGAGCCAGAGAAAGTCTGATCTGACCTCAGGTTTTTCATTTGTTTGATTGTCTTTGTGCCAGCTGCTGGGAGCAAAAATACCGCCCAAGCTCTTGCTTTGTGAAGTGCTGACAGTCTGCTTTTTTGACAGCTTCCAATTTTCCTTTGTTAATAATCCAGAATGAGTGGATTTGAACTTTGTCCTGATATGTGGTGAGAGGAGAACATGCCCGCTAACTGGATGCTGCTTGTCACAATAGGTGTTCAGTTTGTTAGAAAGAAACCATGGAAAGAGGGCTGATTTAAAGAGAGGCCAGGGCACCATAACAGGAAGTTGTTCCTACAGTACAGTGAGACTGGCAAATCTAAAAACATGCCACTGGTGAGCATCTGGTTAGGAAATGCTGACATGTTGTATTTGAACAAGAAATCATTTTACCAGTATTTCTACCCCTGCGGCTCCTGGGCCTATTGTAGCGTATCAGATGGTCGAATTTCAGAAGGTTGCATAATCCCATTTATTGCCAGTTTAAAGTCATTCGTCAGGGCTGAGTGATGGTGAAGTGGATCAATACGAGCTGTCGTGAAGCCTCAAGGCGCAGCTGAGAGACGGGATCACAGAGAAACAAAAGGAAACATACAGTTGTTACAGTACTCTTGGTTGCCAGTTGGCACGTGACAGGGTGAGTAATTGAAGATGTCCGTCTCTTGCTGCTTATGGCGGGGTTTGGCTTTGAAACAGATACTGCTGAAAATCTGCTAGCAGTATGCTGCTCTGCCCTCAATCTGTGTTTGCTTACAGTGTGTGTGTTCTGGTGGTTTGCTCGTTTTTGTTGTTTTTCAGTTACCAAACAAGTGTTGATCTCCTTATGTGTTTTTCTTCTTCTCTTTCAGTGGTACGTATTGTGGCTTACAGAGAGTACATCCATACCTGTTTGCATTTTCAAGGGTCATCTAGAGCCAGTGGAAGTATTCAGATCCTGAATTTAAGTAACAGTAAAAATACTTCAGTACAGCACAAATGTAATATAATAGAAAACTCCAAGGCTGTCTCTTTTTACACAAGTAGTGAATGCCTTTATGGAATATTTATGTTAGACGTAAAATAATTCTGATGTGTCAGTTTCTTTAAAGAGAGTGCCTTGGAGTTTTTGTAAAGTTTTGCATCTAAATATATACATATCCAGAAAAAAACCCTCTACCAAGAATATGTCCTACCCAACCATTAGTACACTTCAGCCCTTCATTCAACATTTAGCTTTATAATAATATGTAACTATAAAACATCAAAAATATACTTAGGGTTCTCAGAATACTATTTATGCAGAAACATTCACCCTATGAGTGTTGGCTAAATTCTTCTTTTTCACACACAGTAGGTTTAAAATACATTTTCTTTATTAGCCAGGGAATGGGTTTGGGTCTAAAATGTTCTGTAAAGTGACTGCAGATATCAAATAAACATTCTGTATTTGCCTTGAATGAAGTAAAGAAGAAAACACTAAACAGAAATATTAAATTGCAAATACATTCAAATTGCACTTAAGAATAGCGCTGGAGTAAGTACTTAATAGACACCTCTAACTAGGACCATAACTAAATCATCTTCATTATAGAGTTATCTGTCAATTACTTTCTCAATTATTTAATTTATCCTTCGATCTATAATACTTCAACAATTATAAAAAACTCTCTAAAGCTGAGGTTATGCCTTCCAGTTACTTGTTAAGATGAAAAGCAGCAGAACTTCATTATTGTGAAGCTGAATCCTAAGAATGTTTGCTAATTTCACTAATTTCATCTTCTACTTGTTATAAATACAATATAACCGCCATACATCAGTGCTATCTCTGTAGCCAACTGAAGTCGCCTTCTCGTCACAAACGGTATAAAATAGCACTTACAGTATAGTATTTCAGGATGAATTTAATACCGCACTTAATGGCCCATTGATATGTGCCCGCTTGTGAAGTATTTCATCGCCGGTACGTTCGAGATCACCACAGTACATCATTTGTAACAATAATAAACTCTTCTATTTAAAGAAATTGAATTTATTGCTCATTCAATTTACATTAAACTCTGCTTAATAAGCCTCACTGTAATTGCTAGATAATGCATGGCACTACTTTATGCGGTGGCAGCTAATCTTCCTGTTAGAAAGGGAGGGGCTGGCAGAGAATTGGCAGCAAATGCATGTAAGGAATTTAGCCACCGGTAACAAAGTATGTCTTGTGGGCTCAGCTGTTATCATTCAGAAAAGACATCCCACCTCCAGGCTGTGTTTCTCTGCTGTAGCTGCTTTGAATGTTGCTGCTGTGTGTGTGAAGTGAAGTTCCCCTCTGTAAATGGAATGTTTTTAACCATAACTACCTTGTCCAAGCATGGCAAGTGTGTGAATGTGCGTCGGCGATCAATCTTCATGCTCCCTTTTGAGATTGCTTTTTTGAATAGGATCTTTAAAATTCACTTTAGTATTGGTCCTTCCAAGTCAGAGTTTGGAGCAAGTCAGCTACAGAATGAAGTTGGTTATGGAGGTGCATGTTAGAAGATAAAGAAGTAATCTTTTTCTATCCTTGGTTTTGTGGAGTCTCTGAAAGAACACAATCTCTTACTTAAAAACATAACCTTGGGTGCTATGAACAAGGGTTTTTGAACACATGCGTAACAGTTGTAACTTCAATTAAATACTGTATGAGGTTGTAATGTCAAGGTCACATAAGTGAGTCTAAAGACATTCTATCACTATGACTCATGCAGTAACTAGAAACTGGGGACATTTCTATGTAAAGAATTTGTACTGTGGTGTCAAATTGAATGACAAACTGAGGACGATGGAAAATGTGTCTGTCTCTGTTGAAATGTAGTAAACAGTCAATTAGGAGAAACAGACAGATGACGGGTCCTTTCATGATTGTGGGGACAGAAGCTTCCATTCATGACTGTGCTGTGGTAATGAGGAGGAGAGCTGATGTCTCTGCTTATGAATATGACATTGTTCTTGCTGTTCCCTGGATCTGAGAGACCTCACTCTATTGGCTGCGATGCTCAGACAGTGACAATCAGGCCCACAATGAGAAAAAAAGGAAATGCAATGTTTTTGTTTTGAAAGGGGCATAGAGTGCACATTAGTATGGGTGATGGAGCAATTACAAGCCACCATTAAGGCCGTGAAGCAGTCAAAGCACAGTAGGCTACTTTCTCTGGGTAAATATCCTCCATTAACCTGCACCGTTACTGTACCGTAATTCAAAACAAAAATAATTAAGAAATAAGATTCCAGTTCAGAATAATTATACTTAAAAAAAGGACATCATCTGTCCATTCATCTGTCTCTCACACATAACACCACAGAGGCCAGTAATTGTGTTTTCACAAAGGCTGGATGTGATTCAAACTTTGGTGCCTTTTAAACCTTCCCTATTTTATTGCAGTGTGCTGTATTGCCAAATACTTTTCAAATAAAGTTGTTCAGGGACTGCGGGAAGAAACCATCTGCTGTTAAAGGCTGAATTCTCTATATTCAATATTTGCTGAATTGTCTCTTGTCAAGTTATGATTTCAATAGATACACTTCATATACAGCATGTGCAATTAGGAGAATCCCTCATGACTTTGTGGATTCTTTGACTTTTCCTCTTGCATCAAAAGGAGGTATTGACAACGTTTAGACTCAACAACGATTGAATTGAAGACTGCAACCAATTTGGTCCACACGTTATTTTCCCCTCAGGATCAATTGAAATATTTTTAATGTTTTCTCAACCTTTAATGTAGAGCCACAATTATCATTGAAATAAGGAGATACCTAAAGAATATACAAAAAAGAAAAATCCCATTCCCATCGACCTCAGTACTAAATGTTGAGTGCTACCTAGCAGCTATGCCAACATGGTAAACAGCTGAACATGTTAACATTCTGATGCCAGCATTAAGCACACACTACAGACCCAGAGAGCTGCTCTCTAGTCTCTTTGTCTTGTGTATCTGTAACCATGAGTTTTTGTACATTTATGTCAATAACAGCCATTTGAAGTAGGCCCTGTTTTCATGATAATCAAGATTTTCAACAATAGATTATGATAAGTGTTTCTTTCTGTCATTTGACATTATGCCAAAAATCTCTATTAAAAAAAAGCTTAGTTAGTGTAACGGCCCGTCCACACGGCGGCGTACGTTGAAGCTTCAACGCTTCTGCCCCTTAACTTTGAATGGGGTGACGTCACGCTTCGCCAAACTGCATTGTGTCGCTTCAAAAGTTGAGCAATGTTCAATTTTTGAAGCTTCGACGGAAGCGTCAACCAATCAAATCATATGCCAGTACAAGCTCTAGCCAATCCAACCGCGTGCCCTTGTGTCCGGGGAGGGAGATTCATGTGATTGGTTGTTGGTCGAGTTTCAGACACGCCCACCTGCAAGCTTCAACGCACGCCGCCGTGTGGACGCTGCGTAAGGCTGGTTTAGAATGATTCTGATTCAGCAGGTAAGCATTGTATCTGTTATATTTTTGATTTTCAGTTTTCAATTTAATTTATTGCTCCGTTGTGGGATTAATCAGATTGCACTGACTGGGCTAAAGAGGGGTTTTCTTAAATGTTGTCAGAAGTTGGAAAAATACATCCTAAAAAATGTACACTGATCAACTCGAAAGGGCCCTTTACATATTTTGCTTACTCATCCTTGCTTCCTATGCAATATGTAAACCCCACTGATCTGATTCTCACAAATATGACATAACATATTTCATCAGAGCATTACATCATATAAAATAACACTGTTTGCGCCTGAAAGAGAATCACAATTACAGCCAAAAAAAAAAAAAAAAAAAAGCTTATTTCTTATTGATGATGATTGCAAGCAGTGAACTTACCCTTTGCTCACTGTGACCTTGTTTCTTTAACATATTGTGGACCATCCAAAGTCCATAGATTCTTTTTTTTAATGAACTATGCTGTGTTCAGATCAGTAACAGCTTAAGGGTATTCAAGAAAAAGAGAAGCCTCGAGAGTGGATGAGTCTTAGACCAGAAGTCACAACATTAGGACTAAATAACTGCTGATCAATGTGGAGGAGAAAGGACTTTGTGAGAGAGAGAGAGACTCTGATCAATACCTTCAGTTATCGAGCTCCCGCTAAGCCACTGCTTCAATTGGAAGGAGAAAGGTTCGGGTGCTTTAATCACCAGCTGCAGAGTGTTGGACTTTGTTTGGCCAGCCTTATCATCACATAGTTTACTATTTTTAGCAACAATCAGACATTAATAAATTCACAATGTGCACTGTGTTATCACGCCAGGCCATTTACTTCTATTGTAATCTGACGGCGACAGCTTTTGTCTATCTGGCAGAGCTCAGTTGCTGCACCTTGCATCTCAGACAACAGGAGAGGAGCAGCTCTTGTTTGGGCAGATCTGAGACTGATAAAAGAACCCACTGTGTACCTAGACTCCTCTGTAAGCAAGGAAGTAATGCTACTCCCCTGGAAAAGAATCACAAGTTAACGTAAAGGTACTATGCAGTATGCACAAGTGAGTGCCAAGAGAAAACTAATCAATAAAACTTGCATTGCTAATAGAAAAACAATGTGCTGCTGATGCCGTGCTTTATTCTGAGATAAGAGTAGAAACAAATCAAATTATTGCTTATATACAGAGATATTGCGACAGGCAGCTAACTCTCCTAACAGCATCCCATGGAATCAGTCCCTCCCTTTATGTAGGAGTGCGGTTTGAAAAAATGCATTTATGCAGACTGAATGAAATATTATTCCCTGACACAGCAGGATGTAGCTAGACTTGGGGACAACAGTAGAAAAGCCAGGTCCTTCCAACTTCCTGGATTTCTTTTCAGCAGTGCCTCCATTACACCCTAATGTTCTTCTAATTGTATTTGAACAACACACTCAGGGTTGCCAGCTGGAAAGAACAAATAAGTATTAAAAAAGAACATTAAATATGCCTAAAAGGAAAGAGAAACTGTCGTTTTTTCAACCGTCTCATTATTTAGGATGCAAAATCTTCCTACTAGCGCCTACAACCCAACAACATTCAATTTATACATTATAAAAGAGGCATATCTTCGCATTAGAGAACCTTTACCACATAGTTGGTGATGTTTGACTAATTGGTTAATCTACAAATCATCTCAGCACTACTGCTACTGTACAGGTAGATGTGCAGATTTGAAGAAATTTGATATGCTTTCTTAATGAGAGCGAGATGATGACAATTATACCACTATTTTAAATAATTACCAGGAGCCTTTGAGCTTACAGTAAGTTAGCATTAAGACTGGAAACAGTAAGCAACTACTCTTCCTAAAGATTAAAAAATCTTTCTTGAATCTAAAATAAAATCAAGGTTGCTTGGACCAGTTGCTTAGCAACCATTGGAAACCAAGAAATAATTTGGTAAATAACTCCATGTAAAATAGCAAATTGGACTTGCTAAACTACATCTTTCTTATATGAAAAAAACCAAAACATTATTGGTTCATTTCATTTTATGTTATGGTTTAAATGTGATGGTTTGGAAACATCAGAGTGGTATCAACGTTCTTCTCTTTAACTATTGGCAAGAAAGAGAATGTTTGTATTTCCTATTCATTTGAGTCTGTTAAACAGTGATTATCACTAAAGGGTTGGGTATATGTTATTAATATATAGACCATTTTGATGGCATTCATTATGATTTAAATAATTGGTTTTTTTATATCTTCATTGAGCATCTACAATGATGTTTAAAAACTGATCATCTTAAAATAATTTACATCTAATGCTGCACGACTTTCTACCCCCTCTCAAGGTGATGCATAAGGAAATGTTGATGCTGTTTACACAGGAGAGCTGTTGTCTGACAGGTTGATGGTGCATGCCTCGGGGGCATCATGCTCTTGAGTCACCAGCGTGACGATAGACCCATCTTAATTACTCAGATACAGCGCCATAATCTGTCATTGTCAGGCTGATCAAGACTGTGCAAACCAAGCACTGAGACTCATTCAGCCAAACCAGAAGCCTATTGATTACTTCTCATACTTGAGTCATTGCACTGCGCAGAGACATGGGAGGCAATAGAGCTAATGGAAGAGGGAAACTCAAAGTCACATTGTTTACATCTGAGATGACAGGTAAATGTATTTGGAAGGAAATATGGGCTCGATCCATTGCTCTCAAATAGCAGTCGGCCTGTAGCTAACAAGCAAAGTAAAGCTGCCAAACAATCAACTGGCCAGCAGTTCAATAATGAGCACACCAAATCAAATCCTGCTTTGTGCTACAGTAAGCCAACTGAACATTTGGATTTGTGAGTCTTTATATTAATTTACAAAAGGCAACTACAGCCCTCACACATAAACCTTTCATCAATATTACATGTCATGATGTTTCTATCTAAGCAAATCTTATGACTTGTGTTTCATAAGTTATTGCTCTTTTCTTATTCTCACTTACTGTAAACAGTGCTACAAAATAACATGTATTGTATTCTGTTTAGTATATGAAAATCTAAATACTGAAATATTTTAACAATTAATATTTTTCAACTTCAGAATTTGCTAAATTGTATTATCCAAAACGGGATAGGATTTACAGTATAGCATTGTTTTTTAGTGGTTTCATTCCATATTTGTTGTCATTTAAGAAGGACTTTGTGGAAGTATTTGTCCAAAAATATTAAATCAAACTAACAAAAGTAAACTGTAAATGCTGCGTTTTGTACACTTCAAATACTTCAAATGCCATACCAGTTCATATAGCGTAGCAAACAAAAGCAAAAACAAATTAAATATATAACAATTAAATATTTTGGTAATTTATTTGTAAATCTTAGATTTTTGGGTACCACTTTACAATAAGACTACCCTTATAAAGGATTCATAAAGGGTTTCTAATTAGGTTATGAATTAGGTTGTAAACCCTTTGTTAATTCTCAAGAACCATTTATAAACCAGTTCTAACAGTTTTCATACATCAACACAGGCTCACTATTTGGCAAGATGACTAAGCCTTATATTGGCTACCTAGCTTACTTCGTCTTCTTCATCAGCCAACATCCTTGGTATCTGTTGTTCACTGAGCTGATTCTCCCCCCATCCATCTTGATGTTTCTTGGCATCTCTTTATGACCATTTATTTACGAGTTACTAACATTTATAGTTGTCAAAATGGAGCCTTATTGTAAAGTGTAAAACACATTCCCATGTATTAATGAGTTACTACCATTTCTAATAAGGCTTAGCAGTACAGATAAATGTGGGCTCACTATTTGGCAAGCAACCGGTCACAGTTGCCCTGTTTATCTCATGTCTTATAAAAGCTTATTAAGGATTTATAAAGTGTTCACAGCCTGATTAATAAATTAATTACAAACTATTCGTAAACCCTTTATAAGGGTAGTCTTATTGTAAAGCGGTGCCAATTTTGGTACATATTAAAGTAGTTCACCTTTCGTCTTTAAAGCAAAATCAGATATTAGAACTTTTGCAAACAAATTAAATTGCAAACCGTGTATCTTCTCTTAACACGTTTTATTCATTATACTAATTTATTTGTATTTACGGTTTTTACTTTCATATGTATAGATGTATTTTGTTTATGTTTGCTTCATTTCTTCCCATTTGGCTTTCATATGGGTGTTAAAGGTTGGTTTCTTTTGTTTCTGTTGAGTCTCCTTTAATGAGCTTCGGGCCTTTAATGGAGTAAACAGTGCACATTTTTTCTTTATCATTATGTGTAGATGTTTATTTTCTTTTTCTTTTCAACACCTTATATAACTTTCTTATTAAAAGTATTGTACAACTTACATAGTACAAACTAGTTTTAGTGCTAAAAGCACTCACCATAGATGGATGTGGCAGACCTTCATTAATGCTATTCATTTGTCAAGATAAGCCGATTCCACTTGTCAGATTTCCACTTCACAAGTTAATTCTTTCATCTGTCCTCTGTTCTTTGTTCCACCAGTGCCTGGAAAGAAAAAAATAGAAGAGCCATTGTACTTGCATATATAAATATACTCAAAAGTGTACTATTTTTAATGCTGCCTCGGGAAACTGCTCTGAAGTTTTGTGGCTTCTTTTGGGAGTACGCACCCATTGACACTCAACAAATGTACAACTCTAACAAATGATCTTCCTTTTTATTTACAAGTTAACAGACACAGTCAGGTTAATACATTAATCCATTCCAACCTCACATCCAGCTTCAACATAACTGTTAACTTAGCGCTGAAGGCCAAACCATTGTTTTCATATACACAAACAGGAAAAAATGTTTACGACAAACTCGTACGAATACAGTAGATAAGATGTGTGCAGTTCTCCGACAGAATGACAAAGTGGCAGCTCTGCTCACTCGGGTACTTGGAGAAGGTGTGTGACAGCTCCTGAGAAAGAGGGAACTTTAATATGAAAAATCCGTCATTTCTGGCTAAGAACTTATATGGATGTTATTTTTCTTGTAAGTAGTCATTTTGTTTACATAAAAAGCTCCTGCTATTGTGAGAGCTGTCAGTCCATTTACAGTAGTATACGTTGCATGTATGTAAGCACCATTTACTTGCAAGGGCTATATTTTCATGCGAGGAAATGCCACAAAACACATTTTGCACTCTTATTTTCTTGAGGCGCAGCAGCTCAGTAACGGTATCATTATTTCTGAGTTGTAAACAGGATAATTACTGGAATTGTCAGTTAATGCAGCCATAGACACAGTTTCAGTTTTGGAAGTAGACACTTTCAAGTAAAACTTATGAAACAGTTCATAATAAGAATTGAGTTTGAAAATGGAAATAAAACCAGACATTATATTTGTGCTCATTATTATTTAATTATATAACAATTATACAATTATTTATCGTGTTCAAAATAAAACTGAACATCTGGTTAAAGTTTGCATCATGTCTCAGAGAAAATATTGCCTTTCAAATAAAAATGTAAAGGATATATAGATCTCATGTTATTACATTTTACTCGGAATGGACATACAGAAACAGATGTTATCCGGCACTTTCAATAAAACTAATAAAACAAAACCATAAAGTGGTTCACAGTTGTCTTTTATTGGTTTTCAACTATAAAATAAATGAAGTCTTTAAATAAATGTAGTATCTGAGAAATATGTGAGCGAAACTCTGTGGTCTCAACTCTCCAAATGAAAAGTATTGTTTAGTCAGCATAAGTAAAACTTAGCTCTGTATAGGAAGACAAAGTGGCTTCTTTCTAAAAGCAGATATCAATAAATGTAAACAGCGCTGGCCTAGGGATGTCATTAAAAAGAATAGCATGTCTAGACCTCATAAAACCAAAACATATTGTTATTTGGAAGCAGCAGGAGCTATTGCCTGTGAGCACTAAGATGACATCCATCAATTTAGGGTTTTATTGGAAAATGTAGATAGGCTGCTTGGGATATGTAAATGATTTACTTAGCATAAAGTTTTGCTTGAACAGGCAGGGAGATAGTGTAGTTAGTGAGGGCAGGGAAGTATGTGTGTGACAAAAGCGATATTGAAGCAAAAGCTGATTTCCCAAGCCTGAAAGAACCACGATCTGTGCATGAATAAATAGGCTGGACCTGCACAATGCGGATTATTCTGCTTCAAATATCAGTAGACTTAAGGGTTGTCAAATGGCATACATTTGTAATAGGGTTGTTGTACATGATTTCATTTTTGTCACTTGTACCCAAATGTCACATCTTCTGAGGTCTGCGCTGATTGTTTCTCTCTCTGTGCACAAATTGGTGTTTTATTCCCTCTGCCTTTTTATATTGTACGTTCTGGCCAATTTAACTGAACCTCTTCACATTTAAAGCTTTTCTCATTGAATTTCTAATAATATGATGGCAAATGGAAACTTTGTCTGTGGTAACATAATAGATCTCAGACAAATCACTATTATTACTTCCTGTCGGTGGAATATGACAATATGCAATATGCAGTGTGACAGCCACCAGAATAAAAGAAATTAACATGGAAAAACAATTTATATTTGCTACATGAAAGTTTGTAAAAATCCACCGCACATTTTTGAAATGCCACAGCTTCAAAGCAGCGAGCATTTGCATGCAGTTGTGTATCATTTTGACATGTTGGCCTCATCTTTCAGTAAATCTCAAATCTACATTTATTCAAATGTGTTCAGTGCGCTGAAGGTTGACACTGCATAATCCATCAAAATGTTTCATTTGAAGAGAGGGGCTGGAATTATTTGAATCATCAGAAAGCAGCCTTGCTTGTGGTGAAGCAATAGAAGCTCGAGAAAGTTTTTGCAGGTAACAAAAGATGATCTTAAAAGCCATTGATACACACGGCGTGGCATAGGAGCCTTTTCTCTCAGTCTGACCTCGTCTTCTCTTTTGTACTACTGTGTTCGAAAACATAAACCAATAAATAATGTCTGTTATGTGATTTGTAGTGTGATATTAAAAAGGGTTTAGGTTATGACCATGTAGGAATTAACATTTTTGATGGTTTTGATTTGAGGACAGTCCTTGTGAGTTAGTATAAACATCGTCATAACATATTATTTTATTGTATTATTTTTAAGGTTGCTAAGAGCTAGCTCCTCCCTGGTCATGCTTTCACATTTTAAGTGGCGAGAAGGCATAGTGATATCTTTGACAATTATCACATTTCCTCAACTTTAAGATTCGTAAACACCTAATTATCTATCACCTCTAGTGCCACATGTATTTTCAGGTGGAAGTTGTTTGTTACACAGTTTGTGTTACTGTGTGATGTTCTCTCTCTTGATGTACTTTGTTTATAATTGAGGATTCATCTTCATAATTATTTCCTGATCCTCTCTGCCTTTACCTACGTCTTTGGTTGGTGTTGTGGTTGTTTTAGTCATGATTTCTAGAAAGAAAAGGAACAACTCAAATCTAATATTGCTTTATCCAAATATCCGATACTAAGAAATGTCATGCCATTGCATGAGAGATATAGGATAGTTTATTATTGCTTTTGATTTATAAAGAGGAAGAATATGGATGTGGTTGAGGCTACTATCCTACTAACGTGCCTAAAGTGTCTTTTTTATATTTTGTATTAAATTATGCTGGGTTTAAATTCCGTACTTGTAGTAAAATTGTATGTGTCCACTCTTTATTTGTCCTAGTGTGCAAGACTAATGTAGAACCGAACAAAGATGTGTTTCAATAGATGTCTTTTCAGTGACTTCAGTCAAGGTTGCACTTCAGTCCAAGGTATTACGTGAGGCTTTCATTTACACAGATCTCGCATCCCCGCTACATATGTGTGTGGCTGAGCTGCAGCTTTTTGTCCCCTTTGTCCAGTCTCAAGGTTGGAATGTGTGTTAAGGGACCGATGTGTAGAAAAATGAATTTAGCAGCATCTTGCTGTGCCTCAATCACGGTTATAACTGTACGCTTAATACAAGATACATACAGTGTTTTCTTGTCAATCAAAAAGGAATTTCAACTCTCATTCAGCAGACCTCATCTTTTATTTAGTTTAGTCTTTGACGCCAAGCATTATGTCAAGTCATGTCCTTTTTATTTTTAGTTAGGATAAGAAAACAATGACTTTTTGCTTTCTTGCTGCTCAAAGTTTGATAAGAAGATAGCACTTTAATTTCTGGCCTCCTTTAAATTAAGCTACAGTCAGTGGAGTATTAGCTTGGTTGAGCATAAAGACTGAAAGCAAGACTCAATAATTGTTATGATCAATGATGAGAATATCTATCATTATTTTGTTGTTACTGTATGTGTCATAGTCCTTTGTACTTCTTTAATCAGTGCAAAAACCAGAGTTTAGAAGTATCAGACTTTACCCAGCGCTGAGATTAGTCACTTTCTTCTTCTCCAATCCCAACAGTTTTCTTGCTTGTCTCGAGAGTAAACTAAATATATTGATTGTGTTAATAACTGAGCCTTAGAGGCGTGGTTATTATTTATTTAGTTTACTTTTGGTAGGACCCAAGCTAGATGTTTCCCTGTTGTTTCCTGTCTTTGTGCTACGCTAAGGTAATCGTTTAGTTTATTTAAAGGACCGATAGTGGTATTGTTTTCTCCTCTAACTCCCAGAAAACATTTCCTGAAATGTCAAACTAATGCTTGATGAAGAAAAACCTCATTTAGGGTACAGAGAGTGGAGGACTGATGGATATACAATTTGCTGTTTTTTATAGTTACGCAGTAGACCGGAATTACATAAAAATTACAATAAGTTGTATCAGAACTTGGCAAAGAGAAGGCAAAGTTACATGTCAAATATGGGATAAAGGTCATTTCGGCCTTTTATTCAGTATCTGGAGAGGGAATGTTGCGCATTTCTGTGTCAGAAACAACAGGAAAGTTAACAAAGAAAAAGTGTAAAGAGCAGCATTAAAGTCCTTTATACATTCTGCAAACATCCATCCCGCAAAATGAAGAGATACGCGTTGTCTCTTTAAGTTGATTAGCAGCACAGGTAGATAGAAAGAGAGCAGAGGGAACTTTCATGGTCGACACAAAGAGCCCATGGCTGAGACTTCCGGTTGGACGAACATGTGAGGGCTGCGTTGTCTCGTTCTCCCACGACTTTACTTTCTACATTTAATTTAAAACCACCGAAGTTGAGTTAAACCCGTATTGTGTGAACATAATTTGGAATATAGATCAGAAAAAGCCGATGTGTTGCCGAAATCTGCATTGAAAACGGAGACGAAACAGGCAAAAAAGACCGAAACTGCTGTCTCAGACATGGCTAGCATAATTAGCCTGCTTGAAGAGCACAGAGCTAGCTCAGAGCTAGCACAGAGGGAGCACAGAGCTAGCATTTCAGCTGACTTCAAAGCTGCCTTTGCGGTACTGGAGGCGAAGCTGAACCAAACGCAGACCACAGTAGCAGAACATGGAGAACAAATAGACTCTCTTGAGACCAATGCCAATCTGCAAGATCAGCGACTCCGTATACTCGAGGAGAAGTGTGCGGTATTAGCAGATAGCAATGCTAAGCTGGCTGCGAAGACCACAGATCTGGAAGGTCGGAGCCGCAGAAATAACATTAGAATCATTGGACTTCCTGAGTCTATTGAGGGACCCCGGCCTACAACCTTCTTTTCTGAGCTTTTGGTCGAGCTGCTAGGCAATGAAACTCTCCAATCCCCTCCCGAGCTGGACCCTGCACACAGAGCGCCGGCTGCTAGGACGCAGTCAGGGGCGAGACCGCGAACTGAGATATTGCGGCTGCATCGCTACCAAGTCAAGGACCTGATTGTCCGGGAGGCCCGCAAGAGACGAGGGGATCTCCGCTACCGTGGGACACCAGTGCAGATCTACGAAGACTTCACACAGGAGGTTCTCGAACAGCGGGCGAAATACCGAGACATCATGTCAAAGCTGTACAACCTAGGCCTCAGACCGGCTCTTCTGTTCCCTGCTGGCCTGCAGATCACACTTGGAAGCGGGGCTAAGAAAAGGTTCCCCTCGCCCCTGAACGCTGTAGCCTTTGCAGCTGGCTATGAACGCGAGCCGGCTAACTAACCACTGATGTTGTGCTAGGCTAGTGGTGGCTGAGCTAGGCTAGGCTAAACCACGCTAGCGCTGCATTGATGGTGGACTGGGTACGTTACAACCGTTATGTTTGGACACAATTGATTGTATAATCTAACGTTACCTAGCCATGACAGCGCACAATGCGACATGTGGTCTACATTAATTTTTTGTATGATTACATTTTTGTATTTACATTATATACCCGGGGTGTTTTTTGCAGTTTTTCGAATGTCCTTGTTAACTCGTGCTGTTCACAATTGTTTCTGGGCACTTTACAGCCGTCGTTCTTTTGGGACGTAATTTATTTTATAACTAACGTTGCTCGGCCATGACAGCACACGATGTGACATGTTTACATCTATTTTTATTTAATTTAATTTTTTTCATTTTTGTATTTACACTCTATACCCGGGATGTTCTTGCACTTTTGCAATGTTCTTGTTAACATTTGCCGTTCACAATTGTTAGACTTACTAAGGAGGTTGTATCTGCATGATGTGAGTACTGAGACACCTTGAAGAAGGAGAGATGATTCAGGTAGGGAAGTTATTGCCAATTTCATTGGCAGATGGAGCTCAGGGGTGGGGGGGAGGGGGTCTAGGGCATGGGAGGAGGTGGGAGGGAGTAGAGGATGGGAGGGAGAGGGCGGGAGAGGGTGGGGCATTTATTTTGATGGGGCTATAGGTTTCCATTTGTTTGAGGCAGTTGTTTCATTTACATTCTGTTTTGTCATCTTTATCTACACTGTTCTCTCCATTTTTAGTATTGGATGTTCTAGGGCTGTTCTTACACCTTCGATGCTGTACGCGGTGTCATGGCTAATGTAACTGGTACAGGGACTGGTGGTGGACAGGCGGTCAGGATACTCTCTTGAACACTGGTGGGTTGAATGCTTCGGTGAAACGCACAAAGATTATGACACATCTTAAAAACCTGAAGGCGGATATAATGTTTATACAAGAGACACATCTATGTAAATCTGATCAGCGAAAGCTGAATAGGCCGTGGATTGGACAAACGTTTAATTCACAATTTAACCTAAAGACAAGGGGCACAGCCATTTTAGTTCGGAAAAAAGTAAATTTCACCCCTACTAATACAATTTTAGATCCAAATGGACGTTATGTCATCATTTCTGGTACACTCTATCAGAAGCCGGTCATCTTAGTTTCTGTGTATGCTCCCAATTGGGATGATCATAATTTTGTGAAGTCGCTATTCTCCACCATCCCCGATTTGAATTCCCACCTATTGATACTGGGAGGAGATATGAATTGTGTTGTAGACCCAGCACTAGACAGGTCTAGTTCCAGAACTGTGGCGCCCTCTAAAACGGCAAAAACTCTCTCTGTTTTTATGGACCACTATGGCTACGTCGACCCGTGGAGATTTTTACACCCCTCGGCTAGGCAATACTCTTTCTTTTCCCATGCACATCGTTCATACTCTCGCATAGATTATTTTATTGTTGATAAAACATTTATTTCGTCGATTGTCTCTGTTCAGTACTCACCGATAACTATATCAGATCATTCTGTGATGCTGGACCTTTACTTTGATCATAAGCCTAAGGAATTTAGATTCTGGCGTCTTGACCCTCTTTTACTTTCTGATGCAGCCTTTTGTGAGTGTATTTCGGAATCAATTACATTCTTCTGTGAGACCAACCAAAATGAAGAGACCTCTGCGTCCCTACTCTGGCAAACCCTTAAAGCTTTTCTTAGGGGTAAGATCATCTCGCATACGTCTCATGTTAATAAACTTCGTAGAGCACGCCAAAGAGAACTGGAAGAATCTATAATTAATCTAGACAACCAACTATTTTCCACTCAATCACCTGATCTATTTAAAGAACGGATGGGGCTCCAAACAGAACTTGACCTTCTCCTAACAAGAGAGGCTGAACGACGACTCCTACATTCACGAGGGTCTATATATGAACATGGTGATAAAGCTGGCCGTCTCCTGGCCCACCAACTAAAGGCTAGGGTTGCCTCGAACCAAATCACCCAGATTCGGGACGGGTTGGGCTCTCTCACTTCTGACCCGGGAGAGATTAATAACATCTTTAAAACCTACTACTCTCGTCTCTACACGTCTGAATCCCCTGATAACGAAGATCAACTACATACATTTTTGGATAAATTAGACATGCCCAAGATTTCGACTAACGACCAACAGACACTAGATGCCAAACTGCAGCTCGCTGAGATTAAAGAGGCAATACAATCCACGAACAGTGGCAAATTACCGGGACCTGACGGATACCCGGTAGAATTCTACAAAAAA
The DNA here is from genome assembly GCF_949606895.1 of Notothenia rossii. NCBI lineage: Eukaryota > Metazoa > Chordata > Actinopteri > Perciformes > Nototheniidae > Notothenia > Notothenia rossii. Next base: position 73,798,856 of record NC_136902.1, read on the forward strand.
TTCTCAAATCAACTGTCCCCATTATTATTAGATATGTTTAATTTGTCGTACGACCAAGGCTCACTGCCGCCCACACTTATGCAAGCCTCTATCTCTCTGATCTTTAAGAAGGACAAGGACCCGTTGAGCTGTGCATCATATCGCCCAATCTCGCTCCTTTCTGTAGATGTGAAAATACTTGCAAAAATGTTTGCTCGCCGGTTGGAATCTATTATACCCTCCATCATTTCGGAAGATCAGACGGGATTCATAAGGGGGAGGCACTCCTTCACAAATGTCCGAAGACTTCTCAGCGTCATCCACAGCCCGCCTTCTCCTGCTGAACCGGAGGTTGTCATATCTCTTGATGCTGAGAAGGCCTTCGACAGGGTTGAGTGGGCCTATCTGTTTTCTGTCCTTCAACAGCTGGGCTTTGGTCCAGGCCTCATCTCCTGGGTTAGACTTCTGTACTCTTCTCCTCACTCCTCTGTATGTAGGAACACCCAGCGCTCCAAATTCTTCCCTCTTTTCCGCGGGACACGTCAGGGGTGTCCGCTCTCCCCACTACTATTTGCAATTGCTATCGAGCCATTGTCGATTGCTCTAAAAGCAGAGAGAGGAATTAAGGGGATTCAGAGAGGATATATCGAACACAGGGTCTCATTATATGCTGACGACCTTCTTCTGTATGTGCGCGATCCTATAGCTAGTAATCCACACATACTCTCACTTTTGAACACTTTTGGTTAATTTTCAGGATACAAATTAAACATCCAAAAGAGTGAATGTTTCCCTATCAACCAATTGGCTGCAGAATTACCTCCGTTGTCGTTGCCTTTTAGAATATCCAACTCAGGGTTTAAATATCTGGGCATTGCAATCACGCAGTCTTTTAGTGCGCTACGGGAACAAAATCTTACTGTCCTGACGGCAACAGTCAAATCTGACCTACAGAGGTGGGGCCATCTGGCACTCTCTTCAGCAGGAAGAGTTCAGACGATAAAAATGAATGTACTGCCCAGATATCTATACATCTTCCAATGCCTACCTATTTTTTTGCCTAAATCTTTTTTCACTGCTATTGATAATATTATTTCCTCATTTATTTGGGCTGGTAAACATGCAAGAGCTAGTAGACCATTACTGCAGAGGGACAGGTTCCTGGGTGGGCTTGGTTTACCTAACCTTATGGGTTACTACTGGGCCACAAACACACACAAGATCATGCTCTGGTTCACTTCACCCCAGAGTGACTGGTGTCTTGTGGAGGCCACTTCAAGCCCTCGCGTGTAGCACTCTGCCCCTTTCCCCCTCACAATTTACATCTAACCCCGTTGTAATTGGCACTTTAAAGATCTGGGCACAAGTTAGACGTCACTTTGGTTGGCTTACTCTTCCTCAAGCGACTCCTGTCTGTAACAACCATCTATTTTTACCAGCCACAATTGACCCCCGATTTTCTCACTTGGAGAGGGAAGGCCTCCGCTGCATAGGGGAGTTATACATTGATAGCCTGTTTGCCAGTTTTGACCATCTACGGGTTGCCTTTAATCTAAGAGGATCTGATTTCTTTAGATACTTTCAACTAAGGGATTTTGCTAAGACCCACTCTCCACAATTCCCCCAATCCCTGCCTCCCAGTGGAGTGGATCTTGTACTTAGAGCAAGAACTTTGTCTAGGCGCCATGTCTCTTATTTTTATGAACTTTTTTCTGCGGTTGATGAATCTGCCATTAACAAGATTAGAACTAATTGGGAAAAGGAACTACAGTTCACCTTCTCTGATGACTTTTGGAAGGAGGCCCTGAGAGCCGTTAACTCATCCTCCAGTTGCGCTAGACTCAGCCTAATACAGTTTAAAGTTCTCCATAGACTACATTATAGCAAGGCTAAGCTCTCCAAGATTTATCCAGATAGATTAGATGACCGGTGTGATAGATGCTCCCAGGCCCCCTGCGACCTGACTCACATGTTCTGGTCATGCCCTAAATTATCTAGCTTCTGGCAATCTTTCTTCGAGTGTATTTCTGAAATTGTAGGTCTAAAAATCTCTCCATCCCCTCATGTAGCTATTTTCGGTAGGACCCTAGATGAAATCAACATTAAAAACACTCACACCAATGTCATTGCCTCTACCGCCTTGATTGCTCGTAGGAAAATCCTTCTTTTGTGGAAATCTCCTTTACCTCCCTCTTTTAAAATGTGGCTGAGTGATACTATGTCTCTTCTAAAGTTGGAAAAAATTAAGTTTACTCTCCGGGGTTCCTCGGATAAGTTTTACGCTCATTGGAGGCCACTGATCAGCTATGTAGACCGTCTTCCCCCTGATATGGTGTCGCTGTAGGGATTCTCCCTTTATTTATCCATCTATAATTCTGATATGATTACTCCCCTGTCGGCCACACATGCAGCTCATGTGACATCCCTGAATATGTGTTAGTATGTGTACATGTATGTATGTATGTGTACATGTATGTATGTATGTGTGTATGTATGTATGTATGTATGTATGTATGTATGTATGTATGTATGTATGTTATGTATGTATGTATGTATGTATGTATGTATGTATGCAGGTATGTGCATGTATATTATTGTATCTATCATTTTGTATTGTATTGATGTACTGTTGCCTCAGTGCTCCGGGAGAGGGGTGGTTGGGATGGGATGAGATGGGCGGGGTTAAGGGAAAGTGAGTAAGGGTTCTTTTGGGCGGGAAAAAAAGGAAAATGCCTTAAGTGCTGTTACACTTTTGTCTTACATGTGGATAAAAATACTTTTGAAAAAAAAATAAAAAAGAGCCCATGGCTGAGGAAGTGTTGAATGACAGTTGCCTGGGCCTTCAGGGACGCACCCGTCAGTCAAAAGATATTGTAAATGTAAGCAACATTATTAGGAAAATGCTGTCACCTCGTGCTTATGCACCGCCTAAAGTTTGAAATTGTGTATTAGTAGAAAACAAGCTGTTAGTGTGATGGGTGACATGCGTAATGATGTTTAATACTTCCCTAGACGCTCAAGCAGACAAACTAACTGCATGTTTGTTTTTGTCTGCGGCCATCGCTCTTTGTGTTGAGTAGGTCACCTCGGAATATTCATCACCTCTTATGTCATCAACGCTGACGCAATTTGCGGCAAAACATCTCACTCTTCACACCGTGGCCGCGTATTGCCAACATGGACCAGACACGCCATCAGGCATCCACAATGGCATAATTATGGAGTATTAAACCGTCACAATGACATATCAGTCAGACAAGATATGCAAAAAGAATAGTTGGTTTACCCTATCTCTCGTCAGAATGGCCTGCAAAATGGAGATTTGTTTGCTTGTGGATCATAATTACAACTGGTATTTATGAGACCCATCAAGCCTTCAAGAGGAGCTGCGTTTGAAGGTGACTCTGGGATGCGTCACATCAGACTACGGACACAGTGAAACAAGGCTTTCAGACGTGCTGTCTCCTCTCACCAGGCCTTTTAAATCATCATCACTCTAGCCAGCTGTATGATGGTTCACATGATATATCATCTGTTGGAGCTGCAGCATACGCACCACCAGCAGACAGTGACAATGAGTCTGGCAGCGAGCCGTCACCCGTTCCAACAGCCGCAGTCGTTTGATGCTTCTGTTTCCCATTATTAAGCTATCGCTTCCATGCTGTTGTGTTAAGTGTCACTTAAACTGCCAATTGTGTTTAGGGGATGTTTCTTTGGCCTTTTTTTGTCGTAGTTTCAGTTAAATTCTTCATTCATTCGATCAGCTCCAAGCAGCTTGTTAGACTGAAGATCCGGACAGCGCTGTCATTCTGCTGCTGTCTGTCCAAATGGCTTCGGCTAAAGCTTAGCTGTCTACACTTGAACAGGCCGAGTCAACTGACTATTCTTCAAACTTAAGTTAAGCAAATATCTAGGCCTTATTTACGTAGTTGTGGCTACCACTTCTTTTATTTCTATTTGGAAACTTTATTTATAGGCGCACTATTGTAGATTAAAATGTACACAAAAACAGTGATGTAGGATTGTGTTCTTCTTTAATAGTCAACAAAAGAGAGATAGGAGGAGTCAGATTGTAATGATTGTATGCATTGCTTGACTGAACTTGAACAGACTGTATGTGGTTTGTCTTGTGTGTCATGTTTTGCATTTTGCCTTTTTGTTTATGTATGTCTGTAAGATTTTGCTATTGTCGGGACCCCTTGAAAACGAGATGGTGCATCTCAAGGGGTTTATCCCAATAAATAAAAAATTCTATATACTGTATGTTAATCAAGTAAAACCAAAGGTTAAATAAGATCTTGTTATATTTTATTAGATCTTAGTCATATTGTGTCTTAGTATTTAGCTACACTTGTATTTTCTCTGTTTATACCAAGGATCCTGAGCAGGCTAAAATATATTTTTTGCATCAAATATATAATTCTGTTTGCCAATCTCAGAAACGTAATTGTTTCCGTGGCAACATGGCAGTTTTGGGTGTGTTCACAGTGGTTTTCACCTTTTTTTAAATACTTTTTGATGTGATTAAAAGAAGTTGAAAATAGCCTCCAACAAGTTAACAATTTACAAATGAAACAACATATTGGTGATCCGTTTCATTTAAGATTTACATTTTAAGTAGGAACAGATGGGCTTGTGGCTGAGAGCCACAGACAGGTTAGGATAAAGCGTTAAGTTGGGCAGTATTGACAGACTGAATGGAATGGTGTTATAAAGACTTGAATTTGGTTAAAAGATTTTGGATATATATCCAAGCGCTAAAGCCCCATACTTTGAGGCGGAATTCAGATTAAGCTTTTTACATTTGTCATTCCAACAATGACTATAACAGTAAGGATAAACCAATTAGCAGAAATCACATCCTGCCAATTGAATTAAAAAAAAAACTATGAAAGCTGTTACCAGCTTTTAACACATGAAACAAAAATCTCAATAGTAACAGCTAAGAACTGCCAAATATTTCCTCTTTTTTTTTACTAAAAACAACACCTTGTTTCTCATTCTTGGAGTGTGAATTTAAGAAGGTTATTCTAAGCAAATGATGGCAGCTACATGATAAAGTACTACCAGAACAGTGGGATCTCCAGTTCCTGTAAAAGTAGCTGCTGTGCCCATGCAGGGATGTCCTTGTTTTTTCATTCCTTTGTTTCCTCTCTCATTCCTCTTGATGCGCCACAGTCACTTATTACAGTTAGAGGGCAGGTGTGAGTCCGGCCTCAGCTGGGCATTATCCTGGCCCAGATTGTCCTTGGACCCCTATGTCTGTCTTATAACCTCGGCTGCAGACGAGGTTACATCACCGGCGATTTTCAAAGCATCCCTTAACTGTTGATTAATCCGCTTTAATCTGAATCGGATATGATTAAAGGCAAAGCATCAAAGCATTTTATGGAGGTAATTACTCACTCATTAGCCATATGTTTGACAAGTATGCTCTCCTGGCATTAGAAGCGACTCTATTAATCATAAACACAGATCTGACAAAAGCCATTGATGAAATGATGAAATAAATATCCTGACTCAGAATCAGTAAGACTATATTGTTGATGGATTACAGAGTGCGCTGTCAGAAAAAAAAGCATAGTTTTTTCTTGGCAGAATTGATGTATGACTGCCCAGAATATATTTTGGGTCATCTTCAGCCGCCACCATATTTCTTCACACAGACCATGTCATCATTATCAGTCTGACCTGCAATTTCTCTCCCCCCATCGAGACACAGATGTCAGCACATACAGCTTGTTATAACAGAAACAATCTAAACAAATGATCGCACCGGCCACCTAAACATGTTTTCCCCCACATGATATGAAGATGATACCCCACTCCCATCTCTGAGCCACCCACTCTCCGTCTCCTGTCTTCCTGGGCGATCTCCCCAGGCAGCGAGGACACGACAGGACAGGAGAGGATAAATTACAGCCTCAGAGCCGCGGCTATCTCTCATGCTTTCATTTGCACCAGCAATTAATCAGCCATCACTGGAGAGCTCTTGCATGTCAGGCTGAGGATTTTATTAGGGATGTCCTTTATGGGCCTTAATGAGACTTATGTCTTCCTTGAGTATTTCATTTGCTGCACATAGCCTGGCTGATAGTAACCTTGGGGTGAGGAGCTTTTTTCTCTTCCCACAACAGTAAAGCTTGGCAGAGCTTTGTTTCTCACCTCTCAATGATCTTGACTTGATTTGCTCTTTCATCCTGCCTCCCTCGCTGTTACAAACCCTCCTGTCTTGCTGTTATCTAATTTTAGATACAATTAGGCCTGATTTGTTTTGTTTATTCTGACATGTCTGACAATCCAGCACTAAGTGAGTTATTGGAAATGTGGCAAATCACCTCCCGTTCTGTGAAACGCAGAAGTAGACAGTTGTGCATCTCAATAACGGCTTCATCATGATTCAAATGAAATATTTAGGGAGTGATCAGTAAAATACAATACATTGGCAGGCTGGCTGTTTGTTATTATTGTTAGCATTACATAAGGCTCTAACACCTTTGTTTCTTCTATTTTACGATTCTACATTAACACAGTGTTTTCTCTTAAAGAAGGAAGAATCTGTTTTAACTCACATGAGACATTTTGTGTCTGTTTTGAGCAGGGCTTTACTCAAATAAATGGAAATGTTGTTGTCATGGGAATTCGTTTTTTAGAGCTTTAACACACAGATTTTTATAAATGTCTAAAAGCAGATTTAGGGCCACTAGTTTTTCTCTTCAGAAAAAATATCACATAAATGACTCAAGTGTAATTAGTTACAAACCAGTGCTTACTCTGTATATTTTCCGAAGAACATACAGGGCCACAAATGCAAAATTATCCTTTTCTTTGGGCTTTTTTTATCCTTTTATCCTTGTGTCATTGAATTTGAGGCTGGTTGCGCTGTTTAGTGTGTGCCCAAACGGCACCAGCTTCAATCACAGTGAAAATACTCGAGTGGGCGTTTCTCAGTTAACCCATAACCACAGACTCAGCCAGTAAGAGGATACGGAGGCCATCTGGTAGCATTTTTACAGTATGGTGTGGCGGTTTGCCCATGTGTGCTACAGGAAGGGTCGTATGACGGTCATGAAAGACAGAGTCTCTGGAGGAAGCAGACATGAATATTCTCAGTCCAATTTTCCGGGTTGGAAGTAAACTGGACCAAAGTACACGACCTGATCACATCTGTCCTCAGTTTGTGCTGCGTGAATGATCAAACTGTATGACCTTAGAAAACTTAAATGATATCTTATCAGTTCTTTGAGCTGCCTTAAGCAGTATGTGGTGAAATCATTTGGGAAAAGAGGTTTTTTAAATTACGGTGACTGTCCACTGTTTTCCACTGACACCATACAGTATGCTAATAAGTAGAACACTTTACTGCGCTGCTACAAACATCGGAAAGGGTTTCGAAGAACTGAACTAAAACTACAAAGTGAATATCATTACTACTTACATTTCAAGAAAAACAATCATTATAAGATCAAGGTTATTTTGAACAGCACTCAAGTACTGCATATAAGTACAATTGAGTTATTTTATATGCTAATTTTACTCAAGGAATTATTTTCTAAGCAGCATTTAAATACTATTTCAGGGGAACATATTTTAGAGATCTACAGCTTTATTGTGAAATACTTGATCAGTACTGTTAATCAGAAAAACAATATTCTTATTTATTTATATTTAAAACCTCACTTTCTATTCCCAGCATAACCCATATTCAGGAGGGTCAACTACAATGAAAAAAGGTTTGGTTTGACAAGACAATTCTGAAGGAAAGTACAAAAGCAAAACTCCCACATGGAAATCAATATCAATGTTCTTCAACCCTATGCTTTCACTTAAGTATACATTATAGAAATACATATATTTCATTGGAGAAAACACTTTGTTTTACATGCTGTGTACATTCCTTAATTTGAGGGAGGCTGTCTAGCATTTTCCAGTTCCTGAGAATAATTTACTGTCTAATAATTATCTCCATCTGATTGTGGAAATAGCAGATGTATTGTACTTTCTAACTAACCATTTTATATGTCAGCTGCAGTTTCTAGTAACTGAGAACATAAAGATTGTATTTACTCTTCATTATGTTGTATTTCCCCTTAACCAACATGCGCATGAAAATAATTTTTACTTCAGACACTTAAAGAGTAATTCAGTGACAGTGTTTTATTTAACTTTACTTCACTTTAATTACTGTATCTAGACATTCCTCCACCACTGACTTCCAAAACATTTCGACATCCGTTTTCTTTCCTTTTTTGTTTAGTCATACTGTAGTTGCCTTAAATAATTTACATGCTCAGAAATAAAGGGACAAGATAAAAAAAACACATCAGGCCATGCACATATTTGTGTACTGACTTAAAGGGGACCTATCATGAAAATGCACTTTTGTACGTCTTTTATACATGAATATGTGTCCCCGGTGTTCCAGGGAACTCACCAAGTGTCAGAAAACACAACCCTCTCTATTTTCCTCCATACCCAAATCTCTAAAAAAAGGGGCTACAACGGATCTGATACAGACTGATCCAGATTTGAACACTGTCCTGACATCAGGACGGTGGCGCAACGGCTATTGGTCAATCCTCCACCTATCAGGGGAATGAGAGGTTGGGCCACGGCCGGCCATTGCCGCTCGAAAGCACTGGAGACGCTGTAGTAAGTGGCGCTGTAGTCTGCCACAAAAGCAGCGAAAAGACTTCCCTTGCATGGTTGCCATGGTTGCCCTTCTGTTTATTCTCTCCGCTGTGGCTCTTTTTCTCCCTCCCCGAGGCAAGCGTTTGCGCCTCCTGCTTTAAAACAAATGAATAATGACTCTATATAATCATATGTAAGGGATAATGTGCAGTGACGCGGTCATTATGGGGAAAAGAACACAGACAGGCTGATCAGGAGCCCGGCGGGAAGCGGAGGGATCTAGATCGGCATGAAGGTGTTCTTTTCCCCATAATGACCAAGTTGCTGCACATTATCCCGCTTATTACATGGTCACATTCTCAACAAAGTAATGACATGACTCCCAATATTAATTGAAATGCTTTTATGGATTTAGAAAATGATTTTATTGATTTAAAAAATAGTTGTATGTATTGATTTAAATTGACATGCATCCGCTAAGAACAATAGTCTGTTGTTACCGTTTGAACCAGGTTTGAACTAACGTAGCAACGGCAGGAACTGCTTCAATAGCGTTTTTGAGGAGCTTTTTGATTACAGATTTGAAAACATCGTTGCTTGCTTTAAAAGTAGCACAATTCATTATGTCAAACCTTGGAAAGTATCTAGATATCCCTGCCCTAATGCCAAAGTAATTGGCAACTGAATATGTGTCGCCGTTTGATGTCTACAGTATGTCTGGACCGCTGCGTAAAAAGGAGGGTTACTTCTCTTCTTACTTCTAGAAGAATAAAACACGGAGGACGGAGATCTCTTTTTGTCCCCCTCTTCTCCCCGCTGCAGCCCAGCAGCTGATCTCAAAGCATGCTCCCCTCTCCTGCAGGGAGGCGTGGTCAGCTGCAGCTCACAGAATCAGCCCCCTGCAAAAACAGCGCTGGAAAGAGCATATAGAGCGAAATGAGGCATGGCTAAAATAACGGATTTGTTTGGTATTTTGAAAAAATAGTTACAAAAAAACTATATTTATATACTTTATATAGGTATGGCCCTACAATATATTGTTCAAATGTAGCATGATAGGTCACCTTTAATTTAGCATAATATGAATATTGTAACAAAAAGTAGTTAAAATTCAGTCAAACCTATCACACACACACACACACACTCACACTCACACTCACACACACACACACACCGGTGTCCAGCTGTGTTCTCAGTTGACAGCCAGGTGGTTTAGACTTTGCAGCGCAGTCGCTTCAGTTAATTAAGGTTACCCTTTTAGATCTTGTCAATGGCTAATTTGCAGATGAAAAATATTTAAAACTTTTTTTCTTACTGCAGCAGCTAAAGCATTTTTTCTTGTCGTACCTAATGGCTCGGGCCTGTCAAGTGGAACAGGACCGAACAGTGCATGCAGCCAAGTGTTCAAATTCATACATGGATAAACTATACTCTGAGAACTGCTGTAGCCCAACATCAATATTGAGCTGAGACAAGCTATTTACAGTTATATGAAAAGATCCTCTCGACCTGTGGGAAATTAAAACAGGTATTTGACATGATGAAAGATGTTGAAAATAAGTGTTATTTACAGAACTAGAGACTACACTGATCATAATAATTACATTTAATTAAAACGATTCCCTTCTTTATGTTTATTTTGATAGTTGCTCCTTCGACCTGTTTCCCTCCTTACTAGGAATAATACTTCACAAAAAGAAAATATGCAGCTTCTCAGATAGAAAATGATTGAAATGGACAATTCTATCCATAGTTATGAAACGATAAAATATAATATAATCACATTATTAAATCTGGACCTGTCTGTAAAGACTCTGTGAACCCATACTGTAGAATAATTTATATTCTCACACAAGCCTCTGTGATATTTATTGCAATGAACCAGTTAAATATTCCCTTACCCCTTGAGACTCTTCCTAAGATGCCCTCGCACATACAGAATATATTTCACAATTAATAATCCACGGAGAATGGCCACATTTCTGCTGCCTGGAGAATTTAAGTTATACATGTAAAATACACTCTTTAACAGGCCTGAGTATCAAACAGCTGTGGACTAACTAAACAAAGCAAGAGACACTTAAATTATGATTTTTGACTTACCAGGACTGAGTTTAAAGCATTGGCAAAATCTTGAGTGCAGCCTTTTTTGGTGTTGCATTTTCAACCCAATTAATTTGTAGTTTGAGGTGTGACAGCAGAAAGAAGCAAAAGTGAAGGAGCAGAATAATCAAATGACTCCCTCCCTGGGATTTAATAAACCAGAAAGTGCTAATTTCACCTTTGATTGCGTGCGGTATTTAATGTCTAAAAAAAGCATATCTAACTTCTCATCATACGCCCAGTGTGTCTACTGTTTTGTGCTGCATGCATTATGCTGCACAGTGCCTTTGGCAGCAGAGAAAAGAGACAAACAATGGTGAGACATTGATCTTTACCACACAAAGCATGGAAGCCTCCGCAAATATTTATGTTGTACAGGATAATTAAGACTATAGCTTTAAAATGTTTAATAGTTTAGTGATAACAATTGATATTCTTCTCACAAGTTACACCTTTAGAGACTGAAGTAGTGTGTAGGGTGGGTGTACCTTATTAAAATATTTTAAATAAACATGAACAGTTGATATAAATGTTGCTATGCACCTCCTTATAGTTAGCTGAGCCTCTCAAAAAGGTTTAAAATAGAGCATGAGCATGGCACTGAGCTTGTTTGCGACATAACAAAGGGAAATGTCTGCAGTGATTGAACAGCTACACACATTTTTGGGTGTGTTAAAATGCGAACTTCTAAGTGTTTGACTCAGGTGTTTGATTCCAACACATTTAAAGCAACACTCTGTGAGTAAAAAAGAGTAATTGACTTTAAAGTGTCTCATTAATGTCAGCTGCACACTGTTCACTCTTGTAAATTCGCTAACAACCATGAGCTACTGGTCACACTGGAGCAAGCCTGTAGCAGCGAAAGTGTGTCTTGAATAGAGCAAGAGTGTGTGTTTATTGCACATGTCAGTTATGAGAGGAAAACTGTGTAGCTTTAAGCTATCGATACAACAAACAATTATTTATTCAAGCAACTCATCAATTTTCTTGGTTAATCACAGTTTTCCTAATTGGTCTTTCAAATTGATTGTTTTGTCAGTTCAATAACTAAATGAATACAGTCTACTATTTGACAAAGATATCAGAAAATCCTCACATTTAAGAAAATGTAACCTACAGAGATTACTCAAATGATTCATCATCAAAATCATTGTCAATGATACTAATGAAATAATAGCCTAGTCATTAAGCTCGTATTTAAACACATCCTTTTTATCAGTCAGTAGCCCAACGTCTTATCTTTGAACACTAACCATACATGTATAGCTACGACTGCACCAAACAATAAAGTCTATTGAAAAACCATTTACATGATTTTTTCATTCACAGCTGCAAACAACTTGGAGCCATCACTCAACTTGTAAAAGGAATTTACATCTTAACGAACAGAGCCATACATATAAAACTGAAACGCGCAGGGCCTTACAAGTTTCAGGGTGCAAATAAGGGAGGCAGACTGAACGACTTTTCAGCAGAGCCGCCCACCAGCTGCCGGAACATAAATAGTAATGTATCATTATGGCTGCGCTGAAGGAAAACACCCTGTGTTTTAGTTCTTTACGGAGGTCATGTGGCAATTGGTGGGTGTGTTCATGCAGCTCTCGCTTAGAAAAACAAGCTAAATTAGACCTTTATGATTCAGCCACGTCGACCCTTAGAGATTCACAATGACAGTTATGGAGATTTCAGTTTTTTACTTCTTCTTACTTTAACAGTGTTTCGCTGCCATTGATTGCACTGACACTGGAGGCTGATGAAATTGACCCTGAAATAAATTAGATTTGCCTACTTCTTATTTGTGTCCTATAAATATCATGCAGTAGACTTTTTTTCCGTCTTTTTTGGTTTTAAATGAGGTGACGGGGGTGTTAAAAAAGATCAATACATCGTTTTGTTTCGCTGCACATGCTGCAGGTTCATCTGCCATGAGCTCTGTGGAAGATGACACTGTGGTGTGCCCCCACATGATGCAATGCACCGCAAGTTCATATTCCTTTGAACTTTCATGGCTTTCATGGTATTCTGCCACATATTTATTTATTTTTGTTATTGTTTTGTTGCCTTTCTTTTGTACTGAAATTGGGCTATTGCCACAAATACAGTATACTGTCTATAGATCCAAGTTTGAGAAGCATAATTCTCCCCGCTTTGCTTTTCTTAATAGGATTCTTATGTTTTTCTGATATTAAGAGAAGATAAAATGCTACAAAATGTTTATATAAGTGCAGATAATTGTAGTGCACTCAGAGACAACACCGTTTATTTTTATGTTATCTTGCTCGCTGTTCTTTATTCTTAACATCTAGTCGAGGAGAGAGCGGCTGATTATACAGCTTGACAAAGCAAAGAGAAGTGATCTTAAAAAAAAGAACATTGCATTCATGGTGGTCTGGGGATTACGGGTTGTTGGTTTATTCTTTGAATATAACATTTGGATGAACAGCTCCACAACTTCTAAATGATTTTTTTCCAAGAATTGTATTATTTTGATTCATCGTGTCACGAGCATAGAGTATCATCAGTGTGCCCTATTTCCATACAGCCTTTTTTTTCCGGCCAGTGTATTTCTAAAGTAGAAAGAGTTGGTGCCATGTTCACTGACATAGTGCTGATGAATTCCTGGAATGAGTTCCATGAAGTGGCCCGTTTTCCCCCAAGTGAGAGCATCTGTTAAATATGCATGGCTAAAAAATAAATGAAGCTGCCCTCTAAGGATATCTTGATGTTTGTGAGGGACGAACGTATGATTTATAAGTCTGTTTTATTTGGTACTTTCATTTTGATGAAGCGTGAGTGGGTCTCATAGCTGTCTCTGAGGTGTCAGCCTCTCACAAAATGGAAGCTTTGCCTGTGTGGGCAGATAGTTTTATCTTACCAGGCTTTGGATGTGATAAAGAATAGATTTATGTATCGATGAGGCTGTTTCTGGTCGACAGAGGTGATGGGATGCAGACAGCAATTTGTCCTTGTTTCCCTGCCAGGGCTAGTGATTTTCTCTTTACACTTTTGATTTTCCAAAGAAGGTTGGAGCAGGTTTAATTACTTGTTTTGGCTCGGCTCAAATCTGTGTGATGTGGTGCACCACAGTTTTACTCAAAGTGACCCATTCGTTTAGCATATTCACAATGTGCATGTCATCTCTCTGCAACTCTACAGTATCTATAAACCAACACAAACCTAAGCATTCAACATTTCCAAAGATATATTTCACTGCGATAGCAATAGTTTTTTGTATCGTTAATTGCAGTGTCATTTTGTGGTAATCATTTTGATTTGAAAATAGAAGAATCAATGGGTGACAATAGGGCTTAACAATTTCACACTCAATGTCCAGATCCTGGGTGGACTTCTATCAGCGTTATCGTCTGAAAAAGATCCAGATTGATAATCTGAGAGGTTAACATATCCAGTAATAACCCTCCCAAACAAGTGTGCACGTTTGCAGACTTATTGGGGCGCTATAATACATTTTAAACATGTTTGTTATTAGGAGGTAAAATCTGGATGATTACATAGTACTTTCAGAGCGCAAACACAATAAACCATCAGTGAGACGAGCTGGAGTGTCTGACAGTGTTGCCAAGCAACTGTTAACATTCTAACCTTTGTGAGCTAACGACAGCTAGCATACTGCTTTGGAGAGAATTTCAACTGACAGTTAAAAATGTGCTATTATTTTTAGATCTTGTAGTGTGTTTGTGTTAAATGTAACACCATGTGCGTGATGCAACCATTTGAAAATCTGTGAGGATTTAAAATGTTTCCTGTGCTAGCGTGGCCTAAGTTTTGTGAGCAGAGACATACAGTGTTTATGGTTGGAAAGTCTTCAAATTGATATAGGCCCAAGGGTGTAACTTTGGTTTGAGAAGTGGGGGGGACACAAAACAGGGGGTCCTCCGCAAATAAACATTTTCTCAATTTAATTCCATTTCCTGCCTTAATAAATCCAAGAAAAATTTGTAGTGTATATAATGAGTGTGCACACTTATCTAGTATCCTATCCATGTGAACCTGTCTTATTTGTGATGACCTCACATCCTCTAGGCGGGTCCGGGTGCATGCACCCGGGAAGATTTTTTCTTTAAATTGAAGTTAAAAGCATCAATCTGGTTCACTTTGAGGGCAACATTAAGAGATTTATGGATACAGCTCTCAACACTCATATGAAACAGAACTGTATATATTTCGATAATCAAAAAGCCATTAGAATATGCTCACAAGCAATAACAAATCATTGATAAACTCCTCTCTCCTATCTTTATCTTACCTAGTCTGCATTCTTTCTTTTTATTTATGCATATTTGACTAATCACTCCCCTTTCAAACTGTGTTTTTTATTTTTGTACTGACCTATAGTACACATTGGAAGGATTTCTTAAAGATCATCTTGTAGGTTGTTATTTGTTCTACATTTATGCTTAAACTTGCTTGAAAATTACAATTAAAAAAAGTGAATGCAGGATTTGATATGTTTTACGAGACATAAGGGCAGGAATTCAGAGGGAAAGGAGCAATTTTGAGCTCTGCTCTTAAAAACGGCTTATTTTTAAGGTCATACGTCAAACGCGTCATATTACATCACACAGGGGACACATCTCCGCTCTCTGACCACGGGTATAGTAGAGTTGCGTTGAGTAGAGCGGTTGTGTTTTAAAGAGCTGGTATTTTTCGGTAGTTTTACATTGTATTTCACCATTTGTAATCATGGTGCAGTATTGTGTTTGTGCAGGTTGCACAAATACCAGCCTGTCAGGACATCGAGTCCACAGTAAAAAGGACCGGAGCTAGCGTTCGTTCCTGGGTGCATTGTGCATCCACCTCCCTGCAGCACATACTCTCCACAGCTTTATCAGGAAACCGTATTACTTCTCTCTCCCCCCCCCCCCCCCCTTCGCTGCTCTCTCTCTCTCCCCTCCGGTACACGGCACCGTAAGAGATAGTGTGGAGTTGCATTAGGTAACGCTGTGGTGGCTGTACTGCTCCAGCCGTCTCCTTTGTGTTTGTTTGTTTCCCCCTGTCTGTGTTGTTTGTGTGTGCGTGGTGGCTGTCACTCCTGGCTCCCGGCTCAACCTCCACTCACCTGCTGCAATCAGCTGTGCACCCTCCCCGACTACACACCTGCTTTCCATCAAGCCATTTACAACGACATATCAACGGAGGCTCCACAACCTTTCTCCGCCAGATCATCAAGTATCAGCCGTATCTCGCGTCTCCACTCCGGTACACAGCACCGTAGTGTGGAGTTGTTTTAGGTAACGCGAGATACGGCTGATACTTGCGCATTAGTTTCTGGTATGGATCAGTATCAACAGTCCCGCCACTAACGTTACTATATTATCAATGCTACGTTAGTTATAGCCTGATATATGATAGCTAACTTTACAATGTTGTGATGTGACGTTAGCTAACATTCTGTAGCAAACGCCGGTCACTCACCAAGATAGCTGCCCAGTTCTCCACTGGTTCTCCTCACGCCACAGCTCAATTTCTCTCTGATGGCCGTTATTTCTTCTAATCCTTGGCTGCTCCAGGTCTCTTGGACGCCTAGCAGGCTCATAATTATAAGGTTGTGGTCCGTCATATGCATTCTAATATTCATGTTCAAGTTCTATGTCTTCTGTGTCGAAACTAGCATTGGGATCCATGTTTATTAATACGTTACACCGGCCGCACTCCCCCTTGTGTCCCCCGTGTTACGTCACACGCGGGAGGTCACGTGCCGAGGCTTTGTTATAAGGAAGTGAACATTTCTTACAAAAACGACGCCAGATGTCACTGTAGTGTATATTTCTGTATATTTTTTTGAAAATCTAGTGTATTCATCATTTTCCTACACATTTATTCACAGGTGTCTTTAACCTGGAAGTTGCTCTTTAACTTATTTTATATACAACTAATATTACATAGATGGAAATATTTGTTTACATAGATGACCAAACCGTTTGAGACCCACTGAGATAACTTAGACTAAAGTTTACAACCTAATCACTCAGAGTCCGTTACCTCCCTGAGCTGACGTTATCTCTCTCAGTCCGACAGGAGAGGACTCTCCCTCTCCTTATTTTTGAAACAGCTTCTAATCTCCGTTAGCTCCGAGCTAGCACCAGATGCTAACAACAACCCGTAACTCTCTCAGTCTATCTCTCTCTCTCTCTCGCTCTCTTTCTATCTCTCTCTCACAAGATGCGCTCGTGCCAAACACACACAGACGCTCCTCCGTGACGAAGACCGCTTCCTTAAAAAAATAATAATAAACACATTTCAAAAGTGGGGGGGACACAAATAGGATTTTGAAAAGTGGGGGGGGACATGTCCCCGCTGTCCCCAGTGGAAATTACGCCCATGCATAGGTCTATAGACATTAACCCAAATAAACACTAACCATAATAACAGGCATGAAGAGGATTCTGGATGTGTACTTATTGGTAAATGAAGCACAATATAGTAAAACAACATTGTGTTTGAACACTGTTGCTTCTAGTACAACCTCAGAAATGATGCCTTTTCTTTAGTGAGTGATTATAATGCTCTTTGTAATCATGTCTGCTTGCATCCACTTGAAGATCAGACTCGTTTGGATTAAGTGTAATTTGGACCAAGCCCAATAAAAAAGAAAAGTCCAAAGTCTGAATGAGTAGGCAGTGACAATGATCTAGGTAAAGGCAAATTGGACAATCTCAATGCTGGGTGCACAGAGAGAATATAAAATCTGTTTTACAAGTGCTGCAAATGTACCTGGAGGATGGAGTCCACTTTTCTCCCTCTTTATTTTTGTAGGCAAGGGCCCCGTTCATTGCTCTTATTAAATGTTTTATTGATTCCCACCGACACTTTCAAAGGCTAACATTCAGTAGCTTGACAATTGTGATGAGAAATAGCAACATTAGTCTTTGCACATTTTCATCCCAGTTCACAGCTGTCAGAAATAAAGAAATTCAAAGAGCCATAGTTTTGGACATATTCATCCTTAAAGAATACTTGGAAGAGCTAAAGATCAACTCACACTCACTTTGCACCTTGACTATCCCACTGAGGGTAAAGTCTCTACATGGAAAGTGTTTTTGGATGTTTTTTTATAAGCTGTTTTTTTCTCCTCTGATATTCTGAGTGCTGTGTGTCCACAACGTAATTTACAAGAGACTAGATCTGATTTGTGCCTGCTTGGACATTATAATCATGTTCTGTCAAAACGCCAACGTGTGTGTGCGTGCGTGCGTGCGTGCGTGCGTGCGTGTGTGTGTGTGTGTGTGTGTGTGTGTGTGTGTGTGTGTGTGTGTGTGTGTGTGTGTGTGTGTGTGTGTGTGTGTGTGTGTGTGTGTGTGTGTGTGTGTGTGTGTGTGTGTGTGTGTGTGTGTGTGTGTGTGTGTGTGTGTGTGTGTGTGTGTGTGTGTGTGTGTGTGTGTGTGTGTGTGTGTGTGTGTGTGTGTGTGTGTGTGTGCGCCAACATGGACGATAGGATGGATGTTCCATGTTAGTGCTTCTGACCATATGCTGCTTTTTAAATATATAGGTGCTGCTCAAATGCAACATTAGGATGAACAAGTATACACTGAAGACATGAGCATACACATCACCATGCAATAACCTCGTAGCACAGTAATTATGACGAATTCTTTGCATTAATCAAATATGCAACCTTTTTGCACAGCTTGTTTCTTTTTTTAGACTATAAGTGTCAGGCCTGCCACTTATAATTATCATTATAGTCATGTAGTTATTACAGTCTCCCAGAGCCAAAGGTGATACATTTTTTTCCAAGATGCACTTAAAGTCCAAGTCTACTCAGTTTTCAGTTATAAAAGAGTGTGAAAACCAGCAAATGGTCAGGTTTAAGTAGATAGTTTAATAATTATCTAAATTCTTGCCGGTTAATTATATGCCAGTTGACCTTTTCATTAATTGTTAATTCAGCAGCTCGTGTTGCCCTTTTTAGAGAATTTGAACACTTGACAGACATTAAAACCTTAAATAAATATCTGTTGATCATTGATGGAATTCTATCATAGCAAAATCTGACCATGGCGATGTCTATAATCACTAATTTCTACCCTGCGTTATATTTACATCCATAAACTGTTATCTATGATATCAACATTTCCTACAAAGGACCAAAACATGTTAGTGATGTTGAGCAAAGCATATGACTTTTCAAAACTTTGAGCTGCCTTTAAGACCTGAAGAGTTCAAGTCAAAGTCAAAGTCAACTTTATTGTCAATCTTCTAGTTTGTGTGTACAGACAGAGGGATCGAATATAAAAACAAATGTATATAAAAATATGTGTGTCAAAGACACATTTTTACATGTGCACACATTAAGACCTAAATACAAACACAACAATCAATACAAAATAATATAACAGTCACTTCAATATTTTGAGAATGTACATTAGTTTGTACTGAAAACAAGGTTTGGATATAAGAGACCTGGATTTAACGGACCCTAATTGGAGACGATGCTTCCAAAATAAAGCCATAGAAAATATGGGTGTTTTATTCCAAAATATATTAATATTCATTGTGTGTATGAAGATGTAAATGCAACATGTTATCAAGTTTTGAGGACCTCACACTGTGACAGATTTCTCGCAGCATGTGTTATCATTTATTTACACGGTGAGCCACAGTATCTCCATATGAGCATTTCTTCATACAGTGAGACGATTAAGAGTAATATTGAAATATTGCCTATTTTTATCTTAACGCTTTCATTTCATCTTAGAACACCGTTTTTTTTGTATCTGGCGGTACAGGTGATGTTGACGAGAACAGACGCTCTTTGCCTTTTAAAAACGCTCTCTTTCTGAATCCTCTCATCTGATATTCTCCCTATTCCCTCCCTCCTGGATTATGAAAAACATAATCATTGTTTGCTCTATGACATTTCTACCCCATTTCCCTCTGCTGATGATTATCTTGTTTAAAGTATATCAGCTGGAAAATATACTGTAATTTGAATGCCAATGATTCCAGCAAATATGTTTTGGGCAGAAACATAACATTGTGAGCTCTTATTGCTTTTTTATCTTTAGAAAAGCCTTTGCAGTTTGCATTCAGAGGCTCAAGATTGTATAACTGTGCAATTAGACAATCCTTGCACCAGTGAACATGACCTTTGTAGTGTGAGAATGGAATCTGACACTGTGCATATCCTATCATTGTTTCCTGTTAAAAAGAAAGAAAGGTGTGAGTTTGTGAATAAGTGTTTTGTATGTGCGCCTCACATGCGTGGTTAGCCTTGCTCTACTTGAGCACTGGCCTATAGCTCTCTTTGCTCTCCCAGAGGCTTTAAAGAAGATGGCGAGGAGTGAGGGTCAGCCACCCCCTCTCCCCAGAGCTCTCAAAAGCTTTTGCCAACCATTATGTTCCTCAAGGGCTCTATTTTGTAAACACGTATTACTGTGCGTGTGTGTGTGTGTGTGTGTGTCGCTGGTAACATGTGTGTGTGAGGAGGGCTTCGGTTTAGGTGCAGCCGGGTCAATGGATGTGTGAATTGAATGACTGTCAGGTTTCAAACTCCAGCCTCTCTTGCTAATGCTCTGCCATCTGGCCGTTAAGCAGGAGCGTGGTATTGAATTATTTTGAAATGTTTTTCTAGAGTTTTGCAGACATGTAAGAGAGAGAAAGAGAGATACTAACTGTAAACGCTCCCTCTTTTCTTCCTCTTCTTCCTCGCCCAAACAATGAGCTCTGCAAAATGCTCCGGCAAGAAATTCCATCAGTACAGTTTGGGCTGATATTCCCCCCTAAAGGATAATTAAGTAATATTAATATTCAATTGTGATAACGTTATGTCTATCTAGTTTCTGCTGCAAAGATATGCCTCATAACTACAGTGGCATAGGAGTGCAAATTAATAATCTATCCCTTCTCCTGCTGGCTTGAATTTCTGGAGTGAGTTAGACAGATGGTTATAGCTGGGATTTCAAAGTGATGGAGTAAAACTAACGTTGCCTGCCTTCGCCAACTCTAATTCTTTCATCCCAGTGAGTTGCACTTAACGAAAGCAGTCCCTTGTTGCCTAAATGAAAGTGCACAACAAAGCAGATCTGCTGACTGTCACTACTCAGCACATCAGCCTGCTTGGGTGCCATACTGAGCGAAGCATAGCGAAGCAGCTTTCTGCACTCGACTGCTTCTTCCTTCAGGCTGGTGGAGCCCAGAGTCCTGAGAGGTAAATGGATGAATGGAGGCTTTATGGAGATGAGGAAGTGTAATGGTACTCTCTTCTCAATCCCGGCGGCTGGAACAGTAGCTCTCTGTGTCTTTTATCATAGACATGAAAGGAGGACAATAAGCCTCTCTGCTATCAACAATATGGTGTCATTTGAAGCAGATTATCCCTCTGTTGAAGTAGAGGGAAATAAAAGACTAGGGGACAATGGACAGAGTTAGGAGCCAACGCTTCTCCTCCCATGAGGAAATCCTCCATGGTGCTACTGTGTCTTATTTCAAAAATCTAATCTCTCAAAGTGCCCACTCATTGTCATGTGTGAAAACATTTCACACTTATTCTCCTTGCATAAATGCCACATTTAAAGTTTTTTTAGGCGCACAGGAGGATTTAAGGCACTCTCATTTGTCTTCAATCTGAATGAGTGTTAAATGGCTTTCTAATATCCAATTAATGTTATCCCTGTGCCTGCTGATGCTACTGTCCTACATCATTGTGTTGCTTAGCTGTTGACAGAGGGAATGCAGTAATGCAGGGAAGATAATGACTTGACTGGAGACTAAACAAAAAATCACACTCAACAAAATTCAAATTAGAGCAGCAGCTGTCTACAGAGATAACTCAGCAACATGACTCGACTTACAGGTGTGTTAGATTTGACCTAATTTGGTATCAAACAATATACACAACTAAAGTGGTATTACCAAGTTAAATAAGTCAATATTATATATGTGTATAGAATGTCCTCACAGATTTAGCCGGGAATGCCTTTTTTTAGGCTCTCTGTATCACTGCTTTACTAAAGTGTGTTATAAGAAAGCTCTAAAAACTTAACTTACCTTCTCATGTATGAACAACATTGAAACATGCAGACAATTTTGAATTAGGCACCATTCACATAATGAAACTCTTTTCTGTTATTGATATGTTGTGATGAATTGCCAATGACTAATGAAAAAAGTGCTGTCTACTCTCTGTGACCGTGTGCCAAGAGTGCACTTTTTTTAAGGGGGAGATTTTCTTCCATAATACAGGGTTTAAGGACGGTGGGTGTACGGATTATAAAGCCCCTTGAGGCAAATTTGTGATTTGTGATATTGGGCATTATAAATAGAATTGAGTTGACTTGTCTAATGCTGTATAAGCATGTCACCACAGGAAGGGTATTCCCTTATCAATCAGAAATTAAAAAGGAGTTTAAAATTGTGTGTTTGACCCAAGTGTTTGTGTAAAGGGACTACAGATGAAAAATAGCCTTTTGGCTAACTCTGGCACATTTACAGAAATGTTCATTAATGTGCACTGTCCCTGTTAAATAAATGAATAAATAATGCTTATTTTCAGTATAACAGAAGTTCCTATTTAAAAAGTGAATGAAACACCAACACAGTATACCCTGCTGTGATATTATTTTACTAAATGCTTGTTTTTATGTTCTTTTTCTACTTGTTTGTCTATTAAAACCTCTTATTATCTTTACTAATAGTAATAATAATTAGTTATTTCTTGGTGAGATCTTTGTGCAACCCAGATATAGTTATAGTTATAGTCACAACATTTCATCTATTGATTCGTGTTCACCAACACGATTTCCTCCTTTTTTTTTTCCGTGTCACACAGAACAAATTTAAAAGCAATGTATTCCTATTGGTAGTGTGTTTCGTGCCTGCAGCACGTCTTTTTTTCCAGTCGGGTCTTGGAAAACCGAAAGTTGTGTGGTTCATAAAAACATGTTCTTACTCAATATCAAGCCACGATTATTGTTTTTATTTTAGATCGTATAATGTCTGAAATCTTTTTGCCGTCCGCGAGGAAAAGAAATGGGTCTCAGAGCCTCAGAATACTGAAATCTGTATATTTTAATCTTTTTTTCCTTCTAATTTGTTATTCTTTTCTAAATAACACGCTGTTATTTACTCAACAATAACACACAATTATCCTTGTTTTTATTTATTTGTTTAATTCTATAATCTCTGGCTTTTTTGGCGTCCGTCAGGAACTGAATTTCAAAATAATTTAACCGGAAACAGATACACACCCACTGAACTCGTCAATTTTACCTCCTCACTTGGTCGTATCCCACTTCTGACACCAATTGTGAGACTGACCGTTGAGCGGCCCGACCAAGCAAGGAGGCAGAGGCAGAACGTCCAAAAATATAACCCGACGTGGGCATTTATTAAAATAATGTGCACAAAGTTCACAGCCTCAATCCTGCTGTTCTCCGTGAACACATCCTGCAGCCACAAACATCTCACACCCACTCCCAGCCTAACAAGACACAGCACCTAAATACACACACAGACTAACAAGACACAGGTGAGGGGGGAGCAATTAGACACAGGTGAAGGGGGAGGAGACAACACAGGGCACCAGGTGCACACAATCAGCAACAGACATGGGGAAAGGGGAAGTTGTCGTCAATATACATATTAAAACAATGATTAGCCTATATAAACATGCCCACGTGAACTCTAGCGTCTCGTTTGTTCTACTCCACTACAATTCAGAGGTTAACCATGGTATTTTTACTCCACTACATTTATTTTAGTTACTTTGCAGATTCTGATTAATGATGTGAAATATAAAAAACCCTTAAATCAGACTTTAGTTACACCTGAGTCAAATTCAGGGAAGGTGATTGTCAAGTGCCAAAATAAACTATGCAATATATTGGACGTGAAGTACTTTGTCCGACTTAATATTCGTTGCTTTTAAAATCGTTCTGTGTGACACGAAAAAAAGGGGGAAATCGTGTTGGTGAACACAAATCAATAGATGAAATGTTATGGCTATAACACGAAATGCCGTGAGACTGGGTTGCTTTGTGACACCAAAAAATATGAATTAACACTTTAACATTAAAGTGTTGCATCCCCTGCTGTCAGTAACTTAATGTGCCTTCCTCATGTGGCTCCATGAAGTGCTGATGATGTGGGATGATGATAGATAAACTGTCCAATCGACCAGTGGGCCATGTGACACCTTGCCTACAGATCTTTGTAAAAAGTCAATGTACACAAAGAGCTGGGCCAAGCTAAATGGCAACAATGGAAGTGTTTTCAAATAATCCAAACTAAAACCTTTGAAGTGACCTTAGATGTGTGCGTATATTGCGTTTTGGTAATTTTCACATGTGTGCAGATCTAATTAACAATAACTGTGAAGGCTGCATGTGTTTAGATTATACCCTTGTTGAATTACAGGCCTGTTTTATGTGGAATAAAGTTGTTCATATAGACTTTAATCACTGATACTAGCTTGTGCTGCAGGAGAGGCCATCTAATCACTAAACAACACTCATCTAGTTTAAAATGTCATAATATTTAATATTTCACCCCTACGCAAATCCCAAACTCATCCCTCTCCCAAATTGACCATCAAAAAAAAGTACTCCAAAAGCACATCTGAACCTTCAAGTTGATAAGTGAACTTTAATCTCGCCTTCACATGAATGTCAGGACAGCCTGCCTTTGCACAGTTAACACTGTGTTCTGTTTTCCTTTGGGTCAAATATAAAGTTCAACCATCTATCATCCCATTCTTCTTCCTCCAAAAGATAAGCTGTAGAGAGGCTGCAACGACCTCTTCCTTCACTGCTTTGAAACAAGCCTCTGGCTTTCAAAGGTGTCGCTCTCTCACTGTCCAAATTGAGACTGAATGCTGTTGAGTGGCACAGTTAAAACTAGGTACCATTATTTATCCCGATGGTCACTTTCTAGCTTGAAAAACAGGTACCTTGATGATACTCTGATGTTTGCTTCACCCCCAGTAAACAGCGAAGCATTTTACCACCATTTTTGAAAGTACTACATCAGTCAATTTTCCAGTTTGTCAATTTCTCACATAATTAGTTTGACAAAGAATGTCATCACACCTAGTGTTCTTGGTTCAATTATGTATTTGTTGTTTTTATCATACACAATGGTGATTAATGAACCCTTTTGTGAGTTTAAACCTCTATATGTTAGTCCATGTGGACAGTCTCCACTGCTGTATAGTACAAATACTACTGACGGAAAAGGTTGTCCAAACATTTCTATTTCTGACCCCGATAAAAGCCCAAAACTATTAAAGTGAAAACCCTTACCTTTAACAATTATCATAGAGCATTGTTAATAAAGAAATAATGAAATATTTTATGGTATGTATTTTACGATATTAATCAACCAATGTAGATAACTTTGCCTAATCAAAACAGACATTACTGATATAAAACAGTTTCTTTCACATAAAGAAGACTTCAAGTATATGGTATTATATACCATATATATATGGTATATAATACAGCACCAGCACCTTACCAGAACCAGCACCTTACCGTGGTAGAGAGGTTTGTGTGCCCTGATGAACCTGGGGGCTGTGTTGTCTGGAACCTTGTGTTCCTTGTTCCCATGGCAAATTGGTCTCAGGCAAGGGGCCAGACTAAGATTGGTTCACAAGACCTCATGAAAGACGACACACGAAGTGAGGATACCCGGCCCGGAGGAAGCCCGGGGTCCCCTTCTGGAGCCAGGCCCAGAAGGAGGACTCGTCGGCGAGCGTCTGGTGGCCGGGCTTGCCACGGTGCCCGGCCGGGCACAGCCCGAAAAGGCGACGTGGGCAACACCTCCGCTTCTCCGTCCCGCGGGCCCACCACCTACGGGAAACGGCGATGGGGTCGGGTGCGCTGCCAGAAGGGTGGCAGTGAAGGCAGAGGGTCTCGACGGACCAGACCCGGGCGACAGAAGCTGGCTTTGGGGACGTGGAACGTCACCTCTCTGGGGGGGAAGGAGTCGGAGCTTGTGCGGGAGGTGGAGCGTTACCAGTTGGATTTGGTTGGGCTCACCTCTACGCACAGCGTCGGCTCTGGAACCTTACTTCTTGAAAGGGGTTGGACTCTATTCTTCTCCGGAGTTGCTCAAGGTGTGAGGCGCCGGGCGGGTGTGGGGATACTCACAAGTCCCCGGTTGGGTGCTTCGTTGTTGGAGTCTACCCCAGTGGACGAGAGGGTCGCCTCCCTACGCCTGCGGGTTATGGGGGGGAAAACTCTGACTGTTGTGTGTGCTTATGCACCCAACAGCAGTTCAGAGTATACGGCCTTCTTGGAGACCCTGGAAAGAGTCCTGTATGGGGCTCCTGAAGGGGACTCTTTAATCTTGCTGGGAGACTTCAACGCACATGTGGGCAATGATGGAGACACTTGGAGGGGAGTGATTGGGAGGAACGGCCCCCCTGATCTGAACCGGAGTGGTGGTTTGTTACTGGACTTCTGTGATAGTCATGGATTGGCCATAACAAACACCATGTTCGAACATAAGGATGCTTATAAGTGTACGTGGTACCAGAGCACACTAGGCAGAAGGTCCATGATCGATTTGGTTATCGTATCATCGGACCTGAGGCCGTATGTTTTGGACACTCGGGTAAAGAGAGGGGCGGAGTTGTCAACTGATCACCATCTGGTGGTGAGTTGGGTCGAGTGGCGGGGGAAGCCTCTGGATAGACCTGGTAAGCCCAAACGTGTAGTTCGGGTGAACAGGGAACGTCTGGAGGAGGCCCAAGTTCAGGAGGCCTTCAACTCACACCTCCGGCGGAGCTTTTCGGGCATTCCTGTGGAGGTTGGGGACATTGAACCAGAGTGGTCGGTGTTCAAAACCTCTATTGCCGAAGCCGCGGCGGGGAGCTGTGGTCTCAAGGTCCTAGGTGCCTCAAGGGGCGGTAACCCTCGAACCTCCTGGTGGACACCGGTGGTCAGGGAAGCCGTCCGACTGAAGAAGGAGGCCTTCAGGGATTTGTTATCCCGGGGGACTCCCGAGGCAGTTGCAAGGTACCGACAGGCCCGAAGGGCAGCAGCCTCAGCCGTGGCCGAGGCAAAGCAGCGGGTGTGGGAGAAGTTCGGAGAAGACATGGAAAAAGACTTTCGGGCGGCACCAAAGTTGTTCTGGAAAACTGTCCGACACCTCAGGAGGGGGAAGCAGGGAACCATCCAAGCTGTGTACAGTAAGGATGGGACGTTGTTGACCTCAACTGATGGAGTGTTAGGGCGTTGGAAGGAGCACTTTGAGGAACTCCTGAACCCGACAACTCCGCCCTCTATGTTAGAGGCAGAGCTGGAGTATGACGGGGGATCGACACCAATCTCCCGGGGGAAGGTCACTGAGGTCGTCAAACAACTTCACAGTGGCAAAGCCCCGGGGGTGGATGAGATCCACCCAGAAATGCTGAAGGCTCTGGGTGTTGAGGGACTGTCATGGTTGACACGTCTCATCAACGTTGCGTGGAAGTCGGAAACAGTACCGAAGGAGTGGCAGACCGGGGTGGTGGTTCCCATTTTTAAAAAGGGGGATCAGAGGGTGTGTGCCAATTACAGAGGCATCACACTACTCAGCCTCCCCGGGAAAGTTTACTCTAAGGTACTCGAAAGGAGGGTCAGGCCGATTGTCGAACCTCAGATTGAGGAGGAACAATGCGGATTCCGTCCTGGTTGTGGAACGACGGATCAGCTTTTTACTCTCGCAAGGATCCTGGAGGGGGCCTGGGAGTACGCTTATCCAGTCTACATGTGTTTTGTAGACTTGGAGAAGGCGTATTACCGGGTTCCCAGGGAGTCACTGTGGGAGGTGCTGCGGGAGTATGGGGTGAGGGGGTCTCTACTCAGGGCCATCCAATCTCTGTACTCCCAAAGCGAGAGCTGTGTCCGGGTCCTCGGCAGTAAGTCGGACCCATTTCAGGTGAGGGTTGGCCTCCGCCAGGGCTGCGCTTTGTCACCAATCCTGTTTGTAATATACATGGATCGGATTTCGAGGCGTAGTCGTGGGGGAGGGGGTCTGCAGTTCGGTGGACTAAGGATTGCACCACTGCTTTTTGCAGATGATCTGGTTCTGATGGCTTCATCGGTCTGCGACCTTCAGCACTCACTGGATCGGTTCGCAACCGAGTGTGAAGCGGCTGGGATGAGGATCAGCACCTCCAAATCTGAGGCCATGGTTCTCAGCAGGAAACCGATGGACTGTCAACTCCAAGTAGGGAATGAGTCCTTACCCCAAGTGAAGGAGTTCAAGTATCTCGGGGTCTTGTTCTCGAGTGAGGGAACAATGGAGCGTGAGATGGGTCGGAGAATCGGAGCAGCGGGAGCGGTACTGCAGTCTCTTTACCGCACCGTTGTGACGAAAAGGGAGCTGAGCCAGAAGCTCTCTGTCTACCGCGCCATTTTTGTTCCTACCCTCACCTATGGTCATGAAGGATGGGTCATCACCGAAAGAACGAGATCGCGGGTACAAGCGGCCGAGATGGGTTTTCTCCGCAGGGTGGCTGATGTCTCCCTTAGGGATAAGGTGAGAAGTTCGGTCATCCGGGAGGGACTCGGAGTTGAACCGCTCCTCCTTCGCGTCGAAAGGAGCCAGTTGAGGTGGTTCGGGCACCTAGTTAGGATGCCACCTGGGCGCCTCCCTAGGGAGGTGTTCCAGGCACGTCCAGCTGGGAAGAGACCAAGGGGTAGACCTAGAACCAGATGGAGGGATTATATCTCTTCGCTGGCCTGGGAGCGCCTTGGGATCCCCCAGTCAGAGCTGGTTGATGTGTCCAGGGAAAAGAAAGTTTGGGGCTCTCTGCTGGAACTGCTACCTCCGCGAACCGACCACGGATAAGCGGGAGAAGATGGATGGATGGATATATATGGGAGTAAAATGCTGCGTAAAACTGTCAATACCGATCATAGATAAAGAGCAGCACGTCCATTAATTCACCTGTCTCTTACAGCTCAGGGTCAGGTTCTTAACTGTCAAAACCGTGACATACCAAGGAAATATCACAATGTAAACTGTGTTATTTCAGCTGTTAAAGACGGTATCCAGGACCCCCAACAGAGCATTAGGGTTATAAGAAAACTTGAAAGCATTTAACATGGATGAGATGAGTTGAATTGATGTGTGATTTTTAAAGTAAGACAGCGATTATAATCAAATAAGTTCTGTGCTCTCGAGGGAATATGTGCATGAGGAAAAAGGGGAGGTAGAAAAAGAGATGAAGACTGCAGAGAACAAATTATTGGGATCAAGCCAGATGCTTCGGGTCTCCATAGAAACTCCCCACACTTCACACTCTTCTCTATTTTCCCTCCATTTCTTTATTTATTTTGTTGTCAGCAGTTCCAGAATAACTTAATTAAAGCCAAGGCAGGCTAGCATGCTGTGTGAGATGACAGGAGGTCTGAGATGATTTGTGATGGATTACTGCATTTTATCTTCCCTTTATTTACTCGGTAGAAACGCACTGAAGCTTGCTATAATTCCAAATGAATGTGTGATAAACAGTGTTTTTGTGTTTTCTCCGAATGATTTAACAAACACGTCCAAGCAAATATAGATCAGACTTTTTTTCTCCCTTTACTTTAAACATAGTCACTGTTTTTGTTTTGAACTGGTGTCCTGCTGTCTGTGCAGATAAAAGAGGTGGCAGCAGCAGTTGGTACCTGTAACAAACTCTGCTTCAGAGCTCCAGTGATAAACACAACTCTTAATTGGACATCCTGACGGGAGTAAAAACACACCATCTTTACTTGAACGGATTAAATAGCAAAGTTTGTTTTTCTGTTTATTTTCTGTTTATATAACGTTCCTGCCAATGATGCCACTTGTTACAAGGTCACAGAGATTTCTGGATACACAAATTAGCATCAGTGAAACATTTCAAGTTTGGCATGATATAACGTTAGCATGGTTTTAATATGGATAAACAAGCGGTATACATCTTAAAACCTTCAAGGTTAGGTCCTCCAGGCAGAAAATATGATTTTCTTTTTAACCACCTACACATCTTTCTGAAATCCAAAATATAGACCTAGTTTCAGTCAGCTTTCATGAAAAAAATAAACTTTAACTTGACTGATATCAAATACTGACTGAGCTGTCACACACTGTCAATCAAGCTACTCTATCAAGAGCTCCGTCAATCACAGTTGAGAAGTTTTTATTTGCTATTTCGGGGCTAAACTATTGAACATGTCTTGGGTTTTCCGTGATTGAAGCTTCAAAATAAGGAGTAGAGAGGATACACTTTAGTCGACTCTTATTCTCTGATTGTTGCCCCAATGTCAGACTAATACTTCCACTGTTGAGTCTAGAGTTACTTTTCTTTAATGGCTGCTGAGCTGTGCGGCAGGAGAGAGGAAACTCTCTGCAGGCCTGGAGTTCAATAATCTGAACCTATGAGAGCTACTGGGATGGTTAACCGGGGTGGACATTTGTTCCAAAACATTGTTTTTTTCTTCAGTAATGTAATATACAGAGCTGCCACAACCTCCACATTGCACTTAAGACAGTGGAACTCGTCTTTGGCTCTGTGGTTTTCTCTTCCTACTAATGGACTCTCCTCAGCCAGGGGTGCTATCCATCACATGCACTACCTGAAGTCTGGAGCCTCTATAAAGATTAGGATTGTTAAGAGAAGATGGATGGCCCTTGTCTCCGCCAAGCTTCATCCCGAAACGCCTAAATTAAATCTAGAAATTCTCATGGGGAGTTTAGATTAGCCCAGTAATATCAGAAGCAAGGCAGGGCTAGCCTCGCCCGGGCTATCATTACAGTGGCAAATCTTGAAATATTTATGAAAATCACCTTAAAGAGCCGTTTTAAGGTTAGTTAAAGAGCCAGGACAGCATCTCACCCTGGTTAAATTCTCAGTGGGATCGTTGTTGTGTAAGACGTATTCTCAATAGACAGGAAAAGCACCTAAATAGCTCTTTCCTCATTCCCTCCCTTCTTTTGCCGCTGGGAATTAGTCAAAGAGCAAAACAATCATTAAAGGAGTCCATATTAGATTGACCTTTGTTTCTCAGCTTACACCTCTTTTGGTCTTTTTAAAAGGTTTGTTGGTCCTGTGGCCTTTTAAAGCCAATGGTTATGGATTTGTTTCCTCTCATTGAGATGGTTGACGTAGGTGGCACGGTTTTAATTCGACTTTGGAGGCCCTTTGAAAAAAAACAAGGGCCATACTTGGTTTTATCGACACAAAAGCTTCCTGCTCTGTAGCAGTATTTCAAAGAGGAGGCAGGTATATACATAAGTGTTGTGTCATCTGTTGATATTGATGCCTTTTTACCACAGGGCATACACTGCGAATCAGTAATGAATGAACGAGTGAATTAATAAATGTTTTGATCCATGGTCATTTTTGAATGACATAACCTTTTCTGTGTATATTTATAGGGTACAGTAAATATAATAGAGGGTTATAAATCATGTATCTAAATAATAAGATCTTCCATAAAGACATTGATACTAGTGAGCATTAAGTATTCTTACAAAAGTATTCACATGCTGTTCTTTGTTCCTTCAGTCCTTAAATATCCCATCGTATTTCAAAGTAATAGAAGTATCTTTTATTTAGATATTCTGCTATCTTTTATATAAAAAATGAAACTGGCACTTTAGTTTCCCACCTGACTTCTGCAGACCCACTGTGCTAAATTGTGCTGAATAAGACCACAGGCTTCCAATTTAAGTGAATTTGTATTCTCTTTAAAACAGTCACAGTGTATTCCCTTCATTTCGATAGTCTTACCTTTTTGTTATTAAAAGGTAACACTGGAGGCATGGTCAACTGATATGCTTTTGGTAAAAACCTTTTAAGTGGACGTGTAAAAAATTAAGAAAACACATTGCTTCAGAATGTTTGTCTGGTTATTATTTTGGCCAACAGCATCTTTGATATTCTCTCTTTAAAAAAGACAGTACTCCAGCTCTACTTGGCCCAGGGGGGAGTCGCTGCCAGTCATTTCCAGTTTGAAGTGTAATGAACTGCCACCAATCTTCCCTTCACAGATTCTACTCTAACATTTAAATCTAGCATCAAGGATATCACGCTGCTGCCATTGCAGTCGATGGCAAGTGTCTCTCCTCCCCTTAAGTCAATGTATCATGAAAGTTTTTTCTAATTTTTCCACCTCCTGCTAGCAATGTGGAGCCCCATGTGTATCATGTCTAAGTGCTGCAAGGGTGGGAAAGAGTAGCTTTTCTCATTTTCTCTGACTGTTTTGGAACTGAATCACATTAGCACAGTGACAGGGAGTATGCCTAGACCATAAAACATCCCGCTTTGCCTCTGTCCAAATGAGAGATGTGTCTGCTCAACACTGCAGGTGCTCGCAGGAGCGGAATGATGCAACAAGAATATTGAAAATTACTCACTGTGCCATTTTTTTATTTTAGACCACCCTTACTGCTGCCTCTTACTCTCGGGTGGTTCCCATTTACCAGCGTTATCAGATTTCAAACCATCATTACGCACCGAGCACTTGCTGTTTTTAATGCTTGGTACGAGGCTGTAGTGCATCAACTCTTTGGGATACAAGACAGAGTTGAGCAGGCCCAGCAGACCTGGGCAGTGCCAGTTGTGGGTAACAGGCCAAGATGTGTCAGGGGAGCAGACTGTTATTATCTGCGATGAAAATCCATGCTATCCTGACGGCTACAATTAGTGTCAGCTGGGGTATTGAGTCTTTAAAAAAGGACTCCTGGCCTTTTGGCTCCCAGCCTGTCTGGCTATAGATGTCTCTAATGAGTCATTAGCCGCATGGCCTCTCCTCTCATGAGTCCACCCCATAATGGCACACCTTTCATCTATTTAACAGAGGGGCTGTCGTCGGTCATTAGTACAGCTCTGAAGTCCTATTACCTTTACGTCCATGATGAATGAATAAAATGTGCCTGCCAAGAACAATATCTCTTCATATCCGGTGGTCAGCCATGACTCTTTTTTAATTCAATTTCTCCTCCAGCATTAAGTGTAATTGATAATTGATGTGACCTCATTGTCAGAAGATCTTGCATTTTTTAAGTAAAAGCACAGGATGGTACTTCATTGCTGAACGTTTACTGGAGGAGCGTTTTGGCGTCTTACGGAGCGACAGATTTCTGTTACAGATGATGACTTGACACTGATACGATCCACAGGGAGCTGCAGCTCTGGGAAAGAAGCCTTCTGAAATAATGAAGCTGCTTCTAGAGGTTTAAAATGCTGCACAATGACTCAAACACAGTCTTGCCTGGCCCTCTCGGTATTTGCTGCGTGCCCTCATCTCTGAATTATGCAGCTTCGGATTGTTATTTTCTCTTCATGTCTTTGTTTTTGACACCGGAGCAAATTGTAAGTGTGTCCTGTGGATTGACAACCCTGGGCAAGCTCAAAGTCTTGAGTTAAAAAACGAGGGCAGTATCGATAGGGTTCAGGGGCAGGATTTGCATAAACTGCCTGAGGAAAAATCCCAACAAGCACTTTTTTGTTTTTGTTTCAGTTACAGTGTATACACAAACACAAACATATCGTATTAATTGAAGAGCACACGTGTACCATTAAATGGAGCATGAACAGAGCTAGATGTTCTTCCTGAAGTAATTGCTTTAGGCTAAAGGTTAATTTAATTTAATTAGCTGCTTTATTGGTAATCAATGGTCTAAGCTGACAAACCTGGCTGTTTAATCCAATAGTCATTCAGCGTTTTGCATTAATTATCTGGAGATGAAACTATTTACAAGTATCTGACACCACATAATTGTTCACATTGAATTGTGGATGTCAGTGCAATTTCTAAATATACACAACTGCTTAACAGCAGAACTGACTGACTGACTGATTTATTTCTGTTATTTCTAGAAAAATTAATTAAAATATTAATTATTAAGGGAATCTTCAAGCCTTTTTAACCAACCCTACCTTTCATTTTAAATTTTATAGACCTTCTACGTATGGATTAAACTGACTTTTCATCTCAATATGTTGACCTTTTATTTCATAATTGGTTCTTATTAGATTTTTAATTATTCTTAAAACCTTCCAATAATTAATAGTTTTTATGAATTGCAATCTCTCCCGAGGACATGATGACATTTTTGTAAACTTTTGTTAATGGCCCAGAGATATTAGATTGAAGGCTACCACAGTTTAAAAACCTGACGTTAGACAATGGCATTAGAAGCTACTATCTAAATGATCATATCACTGAACCCTATCACACATCATCAGTATATCAATTTTCCTTAGTATCCTGTATCGTAACAGCGTTTGCAGATAACACCTCTTTATCTGCACTTGTGTCACTTTTTAAAAGTTATAACCTTGGCTGTCTATTCAGCTCTGCAATTGCAAAATCATGGCACAGAGCCCTTTGTGACGGAAACAATCTTTGCACTTAAGGCTGCGCTGCTCAAGGCTGAAAAATTTGAGTGCGTCCTTTTTTTCCGGTTGTTTCACCAAGGCCACAGAACAACAGCGGTGGAGCTGTGAGTTGTTGACATCAGAAAAATATAGTTGGAAGCACTGCATGGACAGTGAAGAGCGGAGATAACTTTACTGCTAAATAGAGAAAGGTTTTCGAGCCGAAGTCGCTGGATGGATATTCCATTATTTCTGGGTAAATGAAATGTGGATAGCTGGCTTCCTCTGGAGATATAGGCTGTGTCTTTTCAGGGCTCACAGAAAGCCGATGCTAATTCTATCAAATGGGCAGTGGCCAGCTCCCAACGAGGGAGACACACTCAGGTGGACAACCTTGAACTCTCCCCAACCATTGACCCACCGCTGCATTTTGACTGATTATCAGGAGCAGTCTAGACAGTGTGCTTTGGCCGAGTGTCCCCCAGGCTTTGTGCAGGCCGATCTGCGC
This sequence comes from Notothenia rossii, assembly GCF_949606895.1. Classification (NCBI taxonomy): domain Eukaryota; kingdom Metazoa; phylum Chordata; class Actinopteri; order Perciformes; family Nototheniidae; genus Notothenia; species Notothenia rossii. The sequence continues at coordinate 73,833,382 of NC_136902.1, forward strand.
GAGTCGATCTCTGTCCTGCTCTATGGGCTGTAACAGCTCAGCCAATTTAAAATAAGTAAAAAAAACATCATCAATGAAGCACCTGCCGTCCACAGTCAAATAGAAATAAGATTGGAGGCTTTTTTTTAAATGATTAACTTGTCAAACTGGATTCCAGGTTAACTTGACTCTACTCCGAGTCATAGAGCAGAGCTAACATCAATGTTTGTTCCGTTTTGTTTTTCTGAGGTTTCTCCGTTAGTTTTGTTTTAAATGTAGGACCGTTGCTCGTAAGTCTTATGGTTAGTTAAATCAGATTTGAATAGTTATTGCAGCACTGTTTATAACCTAATATAATGTAGAAAAGATAAATTGGGCATTTAACAAATGCTGGTTGACATAAAATACAAAATAAAGGTAATCTATAAACAGCAGAGAACTCTAAAAACTGAGGATAAAGGGAAATGTTCTCCCTTGTGTCAAAGGATTGCATAATTCATGGCCTCAAATGGCAAAATCCTGTTTCACAGTCATGTCTTTTAAGCATGATAACCACTTGTGCTTTCCTAGTTTATTTCGTCTCTACTTCAATATGTCAACAGCAGGTACTTGATTGATCAAGATCCCATTTACTTAAGTCCTCCACACACACACCAGATGCATCTCCATTTATTTTCTCTCAGTAGTCGTGTAGCATCCTTCCTCCTATTGTTCATTAAGCCTTGTTTGTGAGGCTGCTTGGCTTGATGGAGAGGTTGTGAGGTCCTTGGACTTAAATGGGTACAAATAAGCCGAGAAATGTATGTGAGAGAGTGTAAAGAATCAAGCTGTGTGATGTAACATCCGGCATTGGAAGGCATCCTTGTCTTTTGATCAAGCCGAGTGAAAAACACTTCACACAGGGATGTGGACCGAATGCAGGTCTCATTCCCCACAATCTGCTTTTATTCATTGTAATCCCCCTCCTTTGTAGTTTATGTCCTGTGCACAACAAGAAATAAAGGACAGACCAACAATTTTTGTAACAACGTTCATTATGTTTGAACTGTTGCATGAGAAACACACACGTGTTACATATACTGTACATATATGTTTCTGCCTATCTTCCTAACACCAGAATTCCTAGAATAATCTCCCTTCTCATTTCAAGTGAAGCAAGAGAGGGTTAAATCTCGGTGGCAGTGCACAGTGCAGAGGAGAGATTGGCTAATCTGCGAAAGCGAGTCTGCAGCTCACTAGAATATTATGCTCACTGATTTAATGTCCTCTCTGTCTTTTTCTCCTAGGTAAGCACTTTCTCGCTGCTGTGTCGGGGATGGGGGTCGGGTCGGTAGTCGTGGCGACTGCCTACAAGGGCTGGGATGACTGATTGAGGTGATGTACTGCAGTGTGTCCGCTCACAACAGAATAGCTGGTAGCGTTGATTCCTCAACATACTGGCAAGCGAGGACTCAGGGCCCTGGAAATGTAAAGCTCTGGGAAAGTCTACACTGCTCACAGCCAGCCAAATAATCTATCCAGTAAGGGTTCTTAAAAGGACATTATAGTTTATTATAACCTGGGTTTGAATTGTGCTATTTTGACAATAATTCAAAAGTCCAACAGGAACATGAGCCATTGTCGAGACAAGTTGTAAACAAAACAACATAACAGACAAAGACAAATTGTTAAAACCATTACCCAAATTATTACAGTAAGGCCAAAGATAGAAATTAAACGGGCTGGAAAAATAACAAAATAACTATAAAATACTATAAATCCCTTCACCTAAGGCTGGGTTTCTTTAATCATATTATCATATTAAAAGTGGGTCATTACAGAGCATCTTATCGTTTTTTACCTCTATCATTGTCACCACTTTCCTTTGATGCATTTTCAGCTGCAGAAGTCAGCTTTTTTCAGGGAAAATACTCTGATTAAACCACTGTACTTTACCTGTTCCCCACCAAACAACAGACATACAAAGATAGAGACTGCCAGATGAACACAGCAGAGCTATTAGCAGCTAAAGAACAAGATATTTCTGTCAGCAGTTTGGAGAGAGAGAGAGAGAGAGAGAGAGAGAGAGAGAGAGAGAGAGAGAGAGAGAGAGAGAGAGAGAGAGAGAGAGAGAGAGAGAGAGAGAGAGAGAGAGAGAGAGAGAGAGAGAGAGAGAGAGAGAGAGAGAGAGAGAGAGAGAGAGAGAGAGAGAGAGAGAGAGAGAGAGAGAGAGAGAGAGAGAGAGAGAGAGAGAGAGAGAATATCTAACTTAGATCGATCAGGGGGACACAAACACAACCCCAATGAATCTTGATGTTGCTCTGTATTGGCTGGATGTAAATATGCAAATGAAGCTAACTCCATGTTAACTTAAAAGGTGATATGTCAGTGTTATGCTGAGGGATTCCACAGCACCTGGCTGAATAGAAAATATCATGTGATAAGTATTATTCAGTTTTAAAGTGTACAGACTGTCTTCCTTGCTCAACTTTGCCCTTCTGTACATAATATGTGCAGTGAAGAATCATTATTTTGAGTGTGCAGCCTTTTAAATTTAAATAAGCTGGATAACCTGTTGGCTTGTTTACAGCCTGTCTCACAATGTGACTCATGTTTCCTGATTTGTTAGCCTTTGTTGTGGCATATTCTTAGAAATCATAGTTCCCCTAGAGTATAATGCTAATATGAAAACAATACATAATTTGTTATAAACCAGAAGATATTTTGTTAAGACTGAGTCAAATAATAATCAATGGTCAAGTAACACTTTGAATGAATGGCTCTGTTTAATCACAGTCATATAAAATGCTGCTCATAGCACAATATAGTCCCTGAGCAGCTGCTAATATTCCGGTAACTCTGCAGTATTGACACTGTGATGGAACTCCTTCCACATCAGTGCGGCAGTCAGGTTGTGGTGTGGTCTGTCGAGCCTCCATTATGCATGAGGCCTGACCACCCTTCACCAGCTGTCACCGAGCTGACCACTGAATCCCATCTGGACCCTGGGGAACGTCACCGTGGTCCATCAGGGCGGCTGTAAGATGAGCCCACTGACACGGAAACTCCCATCCGGATCCCACTTACTGCAGCCCTGCCTCTCCCCTCGGTCAATACAAACCCCCCGTCTCTCTGAGGCTCGGTTTCTCTCGCTCCGAGGTTCAAAGGTTGGACTGCTGCTCTGATCTAACAGCTCCAAAGCCATTTTTCTCTCTCCAGGCACCGGTTGTTTCTAGCTTGAGTTAATATGAGGCTGTGGCTTTAACCACATCATGGGTTTTCAATACTTTAATATATTCTTGTTAGGAAACAATGGTTTGAACTTTGACCTTTCCCTTGTATTATTAATTATAATAATAATAATAATAATAATAAACTTTGCAGCCTGCAACTTTGCCAAAAAAAAAAGATGATTTATATTATACTATTATAACAAATTACAATGTTACAAACAGAAACATTAAAATAAAAATAAAGTGGAAGAATTATTGAAATGTAAAGTAACATAATTGCTGAACCATTCAAAGTCATGAGACGGGGAGCCAATGCAAACATGGTGACATTAGGATGATGTGCTCTCACTGGCACGTCCATTTTGTAAAAGCAAAACTCTTTTCAATATTTTTTTATTAAGCGGTAATCCATTCAAAAGAGCATTGTAGTAGTGGGAATCAAGATCTTTGCATCAGACAAAACAAGATACGGTCTGACTTTTGCAATATGTTTGAGGTTGAATACATTCACAGTGTTTCACTTGCTTGCTCACACATTTCCCCTATTTTTAGCACAGTCTTAGGTATAAATTACTTTATTTAATTTGATATGGACACTTTGCTGTCAAATAAGTGTGGCTTGAAAGAGATTGAACCGAGTATTGAACCCTTTGGGAAACCATATGGAGTATAATAATAATTTAAAGAATGCTAATTAAAATAAAACAAAGTTTTCTCCCTGTTAAATATGGTATAATAAATGTGATGCCTATACTGTAGAGAGGGGAGGAATGATATGAAGGCATTGCCAACATTAACATTGTGTCTGTGTCTTTTAGGACTTTTGCTGTAATACAAGTTTTTCACAATCCAGATGAAATGTGTCATGTATGCTAAACTGCTCCGGATTATAGTACAGAGGTTGTTTAAGGGTAGCCGTGAAAGACAGATGCTCATGTACTGTATAAAACTGGTTCGAGGTCAGTTATCTCTTAAACTGTTAATAGTCTCTGTACTGATGATGTCATGGCTCTGATAATCACGTATGTGTTTGCGAGAACAGTATATGTCGGTTCAGCATGTCTAAAAGTGGCCCTTTGGAGCAGATGGTGCTGGAGGCAGGGGATCAACCCTTCTCTCACCTCAATCTGAATAACAGGGCTCATCTCTCGCAGTCCGGATGGGAGGCAAAAGAGTTTGCTCAAGGCAAAACAAGAAGCAGCAACCTTGTGAGAACAGCAGGATTTTGTGAAACCATGCTTCCTTTGTGGATAAGTAAAACTAGAAAAAAAAGTACACTTTACATAACCGTCATCTGTGGGTGGCCGTTATTCGAGAGGAAGTAAAGTGTTTCCCCCCTGGATCTTTTTTCAGGGTGCCATATGCCAAATGAGACACCAATCTAATGTCCTCAGGAAGTCCATAGATTAGTGTTAATAAGCACATACCATACTGCAAATACACATTACACACAGCCTGTCACCATTGAAACGTCTTAGGAATAATCCTTATCAGACTGCCTTTGTATTCTAACATCTGATTAAGGATAATTGAAGGGACTCTTTTATCTCTGCTTCACTGCAGCTGTGCAGCTAATTAGAAATGTAACCAGAAAAAAAAAAACAGTCTCAATTACATTTTGAACGTTTAGCACCATAAAACTCTATTGTTGGGGAGGTTCGCTGATTAATAGGTAAAGTATTTATTTCACTTTGAAGCATTTCAGAAATATGGTCCTCTTTACACTTTTATCTGAATGCTGTGTTGTCCTGCCAGCTTCTAGTGACTTTGCAGAATAGGACTTTACATACTGAGCATTTGATGAGCTCATAACATGTGATGCATTGTTAGAGTTTAAGCCAGCCAGGAGTGCATTGAGTGGTGAGGCTACCTGCAAGTGGTCTGAGCTTTACACACCTCTGAATTGCAGGCAGAGTTAATGCAAAGAGCTCAGCTTAATGCAGATACAATATGTCAGAATATTTAGTACAATATACAGTAGGGGCAACAAGTCTCAAAGTTATGTTTAAGGTAAGCAAATCAATATTATATTAATCCTATACCTACTGTATATAAACTTAAAAGGACTTTTTTTTTATTTAAGCCCCTTTGTCACATTGATATAATTCAACAAGTCAGCATCAATAAATTTTAAAGTTCCAGTTAAAGGCCAAATGACTATTACTTTCAAAGCTGTTTCCAATGTCATTAGGTTAAGAAATCTGATTACATCTAATCCTGAATCAAAATCTGCATCAATATCAAATAAACTGTCACCCATAAATGTTGTTTTGCAAGGTTATGTTATTTGTTATATTAACCTTAATAAATGACATAGATAAAATACTCAGTTTCCACTTCTGAAGAGCCCTACATTATATCATCTTTTCAAATGTTATGTACACATTCTGTACCTGCCTGTATTGTTAGCAAAGCTCAAGCTTTCAGACTGTTTCTTTTCAGTTGTGGAATCAGTGAATCAGTCTGTGAACTTTGCACTAGAGTACTGTATATCTGTCATATTGTGTCTTTTGAGATGACATACAGTATGTGAGCATGAACTCATTATCATCCCTCATCTCTACATTTGTCTTCCTTTGTTAAGTCAGCTACACGTCTTTGTTTCTCAAACAGAATACTATCCATTAACCTGCTCTACCCTGTAGGTTATTGTCGAGGGAAAGACTATATCACGTGTCTGCCAGGTATTGAATTCAAATCTCATTTATAATTTTGTTTCTAATATTAAAGGTCACATTAGCATTTTTGCGTTGATAAGCAGTGGTATGTGGGGGCCTGGAGCCCCCGTGTCTCTGCTGTTGCCGGGTAAATCAAAGTGTGGTTGGTTGCTGAGGAGAGGAATATGAGAATCACGTTGTAAATTATAGGAAAATGTGCTTGTGTTCAATTGTTTAATACCATAATATACTGTATGTAATATGTATTAGTTTAAACTCTACAAATAGGCCTGTGTGATTCATTTACAATTCACATCCGCAACAAATATTTTACATGTTACTGATCCTAAAATGTATTAATAATTCAGTTCTATAGGTCCATTAAACATTAGTCGAAAGGTCTTTTTTTTGTATTACTGTTCCCAAATCCTGAAAAATAGTTTTCAGATGTACAGGTAGATTTTAATTAAATCAATAACTTGGTTAATGCATGGGGATGACAGATCTGCACCTCATACAGGTCAGTAGTCCATCACGGTGGTAAAACATATGAACAGACAAATCATTCATCACTTGTGTTTCTCATTTTATAGTTAGATGCGTGAGTAACATGAGACCTATGTAGGATGTAGGAGTTTAGTGTTGGGCAGTAATTATTTAGGCATGGTATAGGTATAACTGTATGTAAATGGCTGGAAGAAAATATTTCAGTTATAGTACGGATAAAATGAAAGCAGTTTTTAAGAAAAAGCAATGAACCCATTCATATAAAAAATCTACAATACCTAGTCTGATCCGCGTGTAAACTGTGCAATGACAAAGCAGTTATTCACACAAAAAGCTTTTAATCTAGACATGTATGTTAATTACATAAGACTAATTAAAAACACAGAAACCTGTGGGCAGTTTAAAGTCTCCAGTTTGCATCACCTGAATAGCCTTGTATTGTCGGAGGAAACCTTTGTTTGAGACGACAGTAAGTGCCACCCACAAAGACATTATAACCAATACATTAACACAACACAAAAGCAGATTTTTAGATTGACTGCCTAAAGTGGCCCACTGCACATCCTTCTTGCCGCTCAATGTTTCATACTTTGCCGGTTAGCACTTTATTGGAACAACTGTGCTGTGCATATCTAGTTTTACTGCAATAATTTCTCTGTGTTTTATTGAATGTGGGTGTTTGCACTCAAGAATTATGTGCCTGCAGTGTATGTACGTGTGCTTGTGTGCGTGTCAGCTTTCTCACTATTTTGTGTCAGTGCATCGAGCATCTGTTTTTTTTTCCATAAATCCATTTTCGTTGGTTGTCAGCACTAACGCTACTGTCAGCATCATTTGATGGAGCTCCACTCTGCTGTAAGACTCTCTGATCTATCAGCTGTGACGTAATGCTCTACTCAATCACCAGCCCTGGGAACAGTAAATCAGAGTGCTGCTGCTCTGCATGGTGCTAATGTTGCATCCCTGCTCCCTGCTCCCTGCTCAACCACTGAGCTCATCTACAGTCCAAACAGCAAGAGAACACCAGGATGATTGCTGGAGATTCTAATCACTATAATGATCTCACTTATCAAGATCCTATTATAGGCATTAACAGTCAAGAACCGTTAAAACCTGCATAAAACAGAGACCTCCACTAAAGAACCTCCTATGTGCGGTCCGTCTATAGAGCATATAGCGGCAAAAATCTGGTTTCTATGTAAAATATAGTATAGAGTTATTGTTTGTAGCCTTTATTTAACCAGGTGAAAGTCCCTTGAGATCAAAAGATCTCTTTTTCAATGGTGACCTGCAGACGACAGTACTTATATTGTACTGAACAGATAATGAGTCACATTTCGTCTTTCCACATTGAAATCTGAATTTCTCTGTTTGTTGTTCTGGAGCCGGGTTAAGTGCATGTTAGTGCATGACAGTCAGTGCATGTGGCTAGCTATAGCCGCGGCTCTTCTTCTTCTTTCGTGTATCGTCGTCATATGTCCAGCTCAGTGTCACAAAGCCACGCTCTCGTCTCTGGTCCCACTTGGAAGAGGCCAGCCTCTGAAGGAGGTCTGTACAGAGGACAGGTGGTGATTATGTGGTCGGCAGTCTGCTCAGGCTCGCCACACTCGCATACTGCGCTGTCTGCCAGGCCCCACTCCTTCATTGATGATTTGAAACGACCAACCCTAGTACGGAGGCGGTTCAGTAGGGTCCAGTGCCGGCGTGGTAGATGTTCTCCTTCGACTCCATCTCCCGGGTCTTGGATGTGATGGTGCAGACGTGTGAGCTCAGCCGACTCCCATTCCTGCTTCCAGGAAGTTGCTAACCATGCCCTTGTAGACAGGTCCTCAGGGATGGAACCAAGCATCTCTTGTGCTCTCCTGTTGTAGGGGTGACGGGACTTGAGTCTGCTTGGGGTCGCTGCCTTAGTTGTGGTTTCATGCAGGATATGCCAGTCATGTTCTTGGGCTTTCCTTGCAAGTGCAAGGGTAGCGGCCTCTCGTCGGAGGCCGGCCGGGGCAATTCCCGCTAGGACTGGCAGGTAGGACACGGGGGTGGGCTTCAGGCAACCAGTTATGATCCGAAGGGCGTTGTTAATGACAGGATCAATCTTCTTCACATGTGGGCTTCTACACCAGACTGGGGCACAATATTCGGCAGCAGAGAACACCAGGGCTTGTGTGGATATTCGTAGCGTCCTGGCGGAGGCACCCCAGGTTGTACCAGCGAGGCGGCGGATAAGCGAGACCCTTGCTGTCACTTTGGCTCTCACTTCTTCCAGGTGTTGTTTATAGGACAATGTCCTGTCCAGCCGAACACCGAGGTACTTGGGGGCTAGTTGGTGCTCCAAACGTTTGTTGTCAATGGACACCGATAGTTCCCTTTTTGCCTCTCTGTTGCACAGGTGGTATGCGGCCGACACAGTCTTCCCAGTACTGAGCTGCAGACGCCACATGCGCATGTAGGCAGCCAAGATGCCCATGTACAGAGCCGCGGCTCTGTACTGCGCTCACGCGGCTGTTACCATTTGTAACACCTTCCCGATCTGACACATTGCAGTGAAAACATCTTCCCTCCCATTCCCATCATTTTACAATTTATTTTAAGATATGCTCTGTAGTCCGTATAAAGAATCTTTCATTATACTTGTTGTTACCATTTTTGTCAAAGGCAAGGTTGAACTCCAAGCAAAGATGATGCAGCGGATGTAACCAAGACTCAAGAGCATCACAGTTAGGGTTGGACTTATGTCAGAGTATAGCATTAATATACAGTCTATGGTTAATACAGGCCCGCCCCTCCCTACACGCAGATCACGCAGACTGCATGGGGCCTCACCTCGTGGAGGTAGCCTCGTCTGATGCGCAAATGCGGCGCAATTAAGCGCGCCACGGTTTCGAGCTGCGACACAGAGGGCCTCATCACATAACTTTGCGTGGGGCCACAAGTTGGCCAGGGACAGCCCTGCGTTAATATTATAGGAAAATGTATGTCGCTGCAGATCCATGCATTATAGTGTTCAATTAAATAAACTGGAAATAGGTCTTTAGCAGTGTTGGGATTAACGCGTTACAAAGTAATGGAACGTTACAAAGTAACGCGTTACTGTAACGCCGTTATTTTTGGCAGTAACTAGTACTCTAACAAATTCTTTTTTAAATTCAGTAACTCAGTTACCGTCACTACATGGTGCGTTACTCCGTTATCTTTTTTATATAGTCTCGGCTCCCAAACGTTGGTGAGCGGCGCCAACAGCGAGGCGAACAGAGATGAGAACTATACTTAAGTACAGTACTTGAGTAAATGTACTTAGATACTTCCTGTGTCACATGCGGAGACGCGCTGTGGGAATGTTTGTGTTTACTAACAAGGCTATCATGGCGGCGGCGGAGCTCAAGTCGAGTTTCTCCGCCTGGAGATATTCTCACTATTTCACTTTTGTCGAGCACAAAGAAAAGAACGTTTTAGTTAAATGTAAGTTGTGTCTTGGCGGGTCGAAGATCCTATCTACTGCCCAAAACAGCAATTCAAATCTGTTGAAACAACTGCAGAAACAACATGCTGGGACGAAGCTATAGCTAAGACCACAGACCCAGACTCATCCGACGCCACTCCACCTCCACCTAAGCAACAGCGGCTGGATTTTAACTTCTAGCCAGGGAAAAGTTGATAAAGCCATTGCACGGTATGTTGTAGAACACATGCAGGATATTTCTACTATTTCTATTGCTATTTCTTGATCAACAGATTGTATTATTCTCCAATGCAATAACAGTACTGAAATGAAGGCTATAAGGGCATTAATGGGAGCCCTTTTTTTAAGTAACTAATACGTTACTGTTCACAGTAACGCATTACTTTTTTGTGCAAGTAATCAGTAAAGTAACTGAGTTACTTTTGAAATGAAGTAACTAGTAATGGTAACTAGTTACTGGTTTTCAGTAACTAGCACAACACTGGTCTTTAGTAACAGCAGGACCATTGGCATGATGACATCTTTGTCTTTGTCTTCCAAAAATATTAAATAATCAAGTTTATCTTCTTACAAGCAAAGACTTCTTTAACCCTTAGATGCACGAGTGACTGGACCCTACACAATATGTGTTTTTTTATGCCATTTTTGTCATTTTGGTTAAGAAAAATCACTTGTATAATATTTAGTATTATGTTTTGATTCACACTAGAAATATTTTATATGTAATCTTTCACTATTTATCAATTTTGAAAAAAAACATTTTCCCATAGGATTCCATAGAAAATGCATGCAGGTCATCTTTGACCCACTTATGGAAGCTTGGGGTAGTAATTCAAAAACTACAATTTCTTTAATTTTTAATTTTTAAATTTGGCATGATATCCAAAACATGTTTTTTGAGGAATAGCTGGAATATGAAATGATAAAAAAATGTAATTACAAAGATACTTCAAGAAAACCACCTCACTGGGTCAAAAAAGACCCACTTATGCATCTAAGGGTTGAAAAGAACATATGAATTTCTTAAGTTACTACTTTGTCAAGTTTAACGGACCTCAACCATCATGTTAAACAGCGATGACTTGGTTGGGGAACAACTCCCTGTATGCATGCGGTGAGACATCGTCTGTCTCTGGTTTCTATATGTGACTTGTAGTTTCCCTCTTCAACCTCCCTGACCCCCTGGGTCTGTAGCCTTTGTGGCTTCTTGTGCTCCTGAGGGACAAGTCTCTGTTGAACAGTGTAAGCACGGAAACCATCAATAAGGCAGACTGTGGTGGACAGTTTGAGTCATGGTAAATGGCAGTTTGTTAGATAAATCTTAAAAAGTAAATTAAACAATTAATAAAGAGACAAAACCTTTACCTTTTAACCATTTACATATTTGCACAACAATACCATGCTGCCCCCTCCTCTTTGTCAATGGTTTTGTAACCAAGAAGCAAACCTTAAATCTGATTGTTTGGCTTTGGTTTAACGGTCCTTTTCAAAGGTGACATTAGGATGAAACTTGGAGACCCATTCAGTCACCTCCAGGATAATTATTTCCCATCAGCAGAGGACACAAAAGTAACAGACCCTTCAGAGATTGGTGATCATTGGCAGTAAAACACAGACAGAGGTCAGCAGATGTAACTTTGTAGGTCATGGTGGAACAAGCGGCATCATTTATTTCATGAAGAGAGGCGACCATCAGCATTGTCACAAGGAGTCTGAGTTAACAAAAGGACAAAGATTAGATTTAGAGAGTCTCCTCAATTGAGGAACAGAGAACAAACATGTTTGGAGGATTCTTGCAGAGGTCAGGTTTCCACATTTGTTTTTTTCAACGAAGGGCACCTCCGTGCCTCCTGACAGCTATCACAGTCAGGAGGCAGGGAGGTGACACCAGGCTGCTGGCCATAAAACAGAACTGTTGCTGCAAAGGCTGTGTTTGATAACTGCATGAAGAATTATATCCATCTGGCTTGACAAAAATTAAATGAAATATACTGGAAGCTGAATCCTTTAATTATCCATCCACATTTATAAAATGCTTTTTAAAAAATCTTATTCCATTCAGTGTCTCCCATCCAAGCAGCTATAGTTTGCCATATTCACAGCCCCTATATGCTGATGGACATCTAGTGGAAGAACTTGGGACTAGGCTGGAGTTTTTCATATATGGGTTTGCGCTTGCTCTTAACAGTAATAGAAAGTGACGTGAAGTGAATTTGTATGGGCCCTGAGGAAGATCAATGCTTGAGCTCAAGTAACAGTCTGCCATGGACGTCCAGGTGAATGATGGGGAGCAGGAAGGTTGAGAATTTGTTGAGAGAAATTGCAATACAATGAAAAACTTGAAGCAATGCTGCCACTACTGCTGTTGACCTGGACATGATCAATCTCAAGTGAGCTCTCAGGTTTGCTTTCAAAGAAAGATTTTTTCACATTGTTACAAACCCCTTTGTTCAGTTCAGCAACTGGACAGGCATTACAAACTTGCTCATGCTATACGTGCTGTGGTATGTGACATTGGTTCATGCTAAAGTTATGATCCAGTCCTTTCCTGGAGACCCCATCTCCTTCAAATGAACCTTCTGATGTCCATATTTGGGCTGTATCCAACACATTTTTTTTAACATTTTGAAATATATAACCCGACCAGCATAGTCACTTTACAAAGCAGTACTCCATGTGTAAGGAGGGGAGAATAAATATATGGAGATTTTTTTAAACTTCTTTCTCAAACTTCTTTTTTTTGGTCTTCACACTGCTACTGTACCTTTATCTATCTCGAGTGTGGCGGATTGAAACAAGTACACACATGTTTACTTTAAGACATAGTTAGATGCCACTTGAAATGTTTCTTTTCATGCATTCCCTTAAACATCTCTGTGCGAAATAATAAAAGCAAGATGAGTATAGTATACTGTATGTGCCAGGAAGGGACCAGCAGATGCAGAAAATTAGAGAAATATGGTACTGTATGAGCTAATGGGCAGTAGGAGAGCTGGATGTACAGGTGCATTTCACTTTTTCCCTCAGTGAGATAACAAAGGGAGAAATGCAGGAACTATAGGAGAGAGGATGCAGAGAGAAACGGTCTTCACACTTGTTATTCCAAAAATTATTTATATTGTTGCCTTCCTTTTGTCAGGCATGGCATGTGTTACAACAGTCCCATTCTTGGATCTAAGCAGCTGAGGTGTGCATGATAGTGTGACCACGAATGTAGCCAACTACTGTATTGTTATGGTCATGACACAAGAACAGCCGTTGAACATTTCAGCAGCACCACATGTTATTATGTATTTAAATTATTTAAAGGTTAATTTAAGGGTTCTCGCAAAACACACCATTATATTGCCAGGCTACACAACAGAGAATTATTATATTTCTAGCCACCACATATTGTACCATCCCCAGCACAGCACTCTGCACATGTTGGCTGATCTGTAACACAGAAGCTCCGGAGCAAAAGTTAATGCTGTGAAGCACAATTCTGAGGTTTATCAACATTTCCTCAGGGCAGCAAGGTCAGATGAATCTTCACAATCCACGAGATAAATGGATCAGGTTTCCACGCCACATGCAGTTCAGGCCCCAGTCGGCCAGCAGCCATATAAACATAGGCTTTCGGCCTTAAACACAGGGTGCTCGTCTAGTGAGGCTTGTCAAACCACAAAATGTCCCTGGGCTGAAGGAGTGGTTTGACATGATCGATGGACACTGAAGGGGATATTATTGTGGATTCAGGCGAGTGACCTGCAGTTTTTCTCTTCCTTTGATTTGTTGGATAAATGAAAAAATAAAATGCTGAGGATAGAGAATTAGGCCCCGGCCACACGAGGACGAATACGGTCGTTTGCGTTACTGTTTAGTGTCATATAGACCGTTCGGCCACACGAGGACGACCGAATATGACAGTAAACAACAGCGGAAACGATAACGGGTCCCAAGGTGGATAGAACGGCATACGCAATGCTTTGGGGGGTCCAACGGCTCCGTGTGTTCGCCCTATAGGCTACGATCATTTTCTGATAATGATGACGCAATAGCCCCGCCTCTCCCCACCTCTGCTGCTCACCCCCGCGTCAAAGTAAACTGCACACTGAATTCAGATTATTTATCTTTCTCTCGATATGGACATAAACGCGAGTGAAGTCTAATCTGACAGCACGGAGACACTCTGCTCACCTGCAGCTCCTCCCGCTGTGATGCAGCGGTGAACGGAGCAAAACACACACTTCAAGTCAGATCATCACCCTTAGCTATTTTAATTACCTCTCAAACTACCGAAACTAGTTATAAATATGTTTATTTTTAGTACTGTCGGCCGGGTCACTCATTACTGGATCAGCTGCTGCTTGAGACTGACACTGACGCTGTCCGAAGAGAGGGAGGAAAAAGAGAGGCTCCATGTATTATATTATTATATTATATAGATTCGTTATTTATTTGTTTTAAAGCTCAATAAATAACAAAGAAGACCTTTGACCGGCACTTTTATAATTTTGTCCAGAAGATTTAAACTTTAACACACATTGACTGGCGAAAAACTCTGCCCGGTTCCCTCGGCCCCCACCGCGGAGAATAAACAGAAGGGCAACCAAGACAACCATGCTTCTTCGCTGCTTTTGTGGAGGAAGTTACAGCGCCACGTACAGGCTCCTGCATATGTACTGCAGCTTCTCCAGCGGTTGGAGCTAAACGGAGCTGTCTCGTGTGGACAGACACTATCCGGTGAACATTGCGTGTGGACGGAAGCTTTTTTGCAATTGCGTTTGCGTTAATCCTATCCGTTTAGCCGTATGCGTCCTCGTGTGGCTTTAGTGTAAGTCGGATTAGTTAAAAATGCAACATGCGGTAGTTCTGGTTTAAAAGGTGGCAGTATTTACACACAGAGGTGTTAACAGGGGGAGAAAGACTGTTTCTATTTACCAAGTTGCATACATTTGGACACCAGTGAGGGATTTAAAATGGGATAGGCTACCATATAAGGCGGTTTATTTTCCCTGCCCCTGATCTAAAAGGATATTGGCAAGTGAATACCCCTCATGTGTCTGTATCTATTTGACTTGTTGTTATTGCAACAGGTGTTACCAACAGATAAAATGTGGAGTGAGAAATACGATTTTCGGTTGAAGGAGACATTTCTTATCTAAGATAACCACTTTACTTCTGTCATAACCTGTCTCTGCCCCTGAGTTCAGCTGGTAGAAAAAAGGTGTGTATGTGTTTGTCAGAAATGCATATAGTCCGCTTGCAATTGTGTGTGGATGATTTGTTTTGTGTTACACTGTGTATTCGGACCCCTCTCCTGTTTTATTTTTTTAACAACAGCTGTTGCCAACAATGGCTTGGATTCACAACTTTTCTGTGAACAGGTTAGCTTCCCAATTACTTCGTGTTCCAAGCCACCGAGGCTTGGAAGAGATTTGCTCACAAGATCTCAAAATCAAGCGAGGAGCAAAACAGAACATAAAGACAAAGTAACCCCTCAGCAAGATATTTGTTGAGGCATGATCCTACAGGCTGGTCTGTTGGTGCTACTTATAGAAATATTGGCATCGGTTCCTCTCTATTTAAAAAGCTGGCGGGCCTGGAGCATGGGGTGGGGACTGGAGATCTCAGATATTTGGCAAAGGCAACAGCAGTAACAGGAGGATACTTCATCATAGTCACAGTCACTGTCAGGTACCTGAGACCTTGCCAGCTTTTTCAATTTTTTCTGGCCTCCTAGCAATTTGCCAAGCAGAGAAATAGCAGTTGAATTGCAATCCGAGCGTAATTTTATTTGTATATCGCAGATGAGGGAGTGACCTAAATGTGGCTGAAGGACACCCGTAGAGATATAACCAATAATACAGTCTGAGGCGCTATTTCGCTCGGTTGCCACTAGAGAAATGTCTCATAGGTGCTTTGAGGAGGTCACCAGATGGCATGAAAGTCACCAGCCTTTAGCCCTGACAAACTGGAGCCTATTTAGTGGAGACGGTTTCCTTTCTAGTGTGAAAGTGTTTGTATAAGTAAGCACAACTAACAAACCATCTGTATGGCACAATATCACCAGAAGCATTTTAAACAGGTTTAAACAGTTTTCTGATATGGTTTTAACTTGTTCCCCAAATTGTTTATCACCTCAAACTGACAATACAGTCGACTATCTCAGATGGAAGCATGACAGGATAAGTGCAGTTCACTCGGAGCATGTCAAACAGCAGCATTGGGCTAATGGATTTCCTGTGTGTCCCTGTGGGATGTTTCACAATCGACTGGAGAGTGGCTCAAGTCCTGCCATTCACAAACCTTGAAGCTGATAACATGGGGAAGGAGAGCGGACAGACCTGTCACTCGGGCTCCCGTTCCAAATGGCTGCTGTTGATTTAACTGATTGGAGACAGGCCCACTTAAACAAAACAGAGCGCGTCCGTCCCGCTGAGAGTGTTACAGAGACAAAACACGTTGGTATAACCAACCTCTTGTTTACTCTAACACGGCAGACATGACCTTTCCTGAGCATTTCTAAAAACCAGTGGGACCTGACAGAGACAAAGTTGGGCTTGGGAGAGGAGGTATCTGCTAGCGCTGACATTACCGGCCATCTGCTTTTACAGGTCGCCTGGGAGAGCAGCTCAGAGGAAGATCCTTAAAACGGTGCAAGCAGCTTTACGATTTATATTTAGTCATATGGGCTTCAATGAAAATATATGAATAATCACTTAAAATGATTTAATTCTTAACTTTATTCATATGATACCACTGTTTTTTCTCAATTTAACTATTAACTGTTTGGTCTGTACAATTTCAGTAAATAGTAAAACTGTCCTAAAGCCTCTCATTTCTTAAGCTCATCAGTCTGTGGTGCCAAAATAATAACACTGGTTAAAGGTTTGGTTCACCCAGACCGCAAAGGACACTTTTATAACAGAGTTGCTCAAAGTGCATAAGCGTCATAATGCGCACATCGCGGGTGTTGCAGAATTATTCTCTCCATGCTACTGCTCAGGGCCCCCCCCCTCATGAAAGGGGGGCCTCATGAAACACCTTTGCGTGGGGCCACAAGTTGGCCAGGGGTAGCCCTGCTACTACTGTTAGTTGACTTTTTTTCTATATGACTATATTTTCCCAGTGCAATGCTCAATGCGATGCTCAGTCACTTCTTCTTACATTAGCACTCTATCATCGAAGATTCGGTGACCCCTGCTCATTTGCCATGGTTTTCTTTCTAGGGCTACATCTTATAATTATTTTCATGATTGATTACTCTGCTAAATATGTTCTTGACATTGTTAGCTAAATGTCAGAGAATTGTGAAAAATGCCCATGAAACCCCCTTAAGCCAAAAGGGAAATCTTTGAATTATTTTTTGGGTCTGAAGAAAATTCAAAACCCCCAAATTATTTATCTTAATTTTACACAAGACAATTTACCATTGATTTGTAGATGTTCTAATACAGCTCTAGTGTACATACAGGTGATTATATTTTCCTACTTCTTGGCATATTTTCCTTTATTTGATAGTAGGCAGTAAACTAGGCAAGAGAGATAGACATCCACTGGCCTGGTATCTGTTATTCTGGCAGATATAGAATTCATTAATAAAGTTAAAATCAAGCATTTTTTATAGAATATTATTGGCTGTATGTGCGCTGCTGATTGTTCATGTTTGTCACGTTTCACTTAAGACTCACCATCTCAGTAAACCAGAAGTTGTGTAACCTTTGCTGCTGTTTGAATGTGAGGAAAGTAACAGATTGTAATGTGTTTTTACGATTGCATTGGATTTCCCAGAGTTTAATTGCACACATTTTCAATGCTGTGTTAAGCTTTTCTTTATAGTTGGGCATGTCAAACTGTTTTGTGTGTTGTGACTGTGTCTTTTATGGTTGTGTGTAATCAGACTGCTGTCCTTCTCAGGGTAAATAATAGATGTCATTTCACGAGGTGCTACTGTATCCTTGTGGCGTTGTTCCAATATGTCCTTTGGCCAGAGAGCATGAACCAGCGGCAGAATAAATGACTGCATATCCCATTACCCCCAGTGCTGGGTTTGCATTTTGTCCTCTCTCTTGGAGCTAAACTGAAGGGTATTTAGGGGGGCAAAAAGCCTGGAGTATCTTTAAAGAATGGAAGGAAGGAAATAGTGTGAAATGTCTTTCCCTTAACACCCTGCGGTTTTAGGCCTCTCCTTATTGTTAAACTAGAATGAAAGCTTGTACAATTCTGGTTATTGCATGTTGTTTAGCTGGCAGCAGGAATAATGTAACAACATGTTAAGATTCAGAGTGAAGAGTTGGGACCAGCAGGGTAGCAGATTGACCTCTGCCCGGCTAAGTGATGGTTTCAGCTCGGCTCCATCTGCCCATTGTGTTTGCCCTTGGCAACCCAACATAGTTGCTGGTGTTGGTGAGTTAATGAGGACTGCGGAAAGGTTAAGTAAACAGGAGGGGCCAGCCTAACAGGAAAATTACTACTGCCATCATCACAGACCATAGCTGAGCCGAGCTCGGGCTGCTCTCATCATTATGTCATTTATCAACTCTGATTTTAATGATGCGTGGGTAATATTGAACTGTAGATTACAGCAGCATGCCAGCACTACATATTGGCACCCCTAGCAGCTCAAATGCTTTCAAATATAATTGAAGACTACATTGTCGAGAAAGGTGGGAAAGTCAGCCCTACTTTTTTTTTGTCTTTTGAAGAATACACTCTGTGCAGCAGAGTGAGGGGAAAGTGGCCATCTTCAGTCTTGCTATCCCTCATGGTTGGGAAGAGCTCCTTGGAGCTGCTCCTCTGGATGAACACAGCCTGCCGACTCCTACATACCATGATGGATGATGGGATTGTTATTCAGTATTCCTAGGCTCCGCTCGGCTGCCAAGCTGCTGTCTCCTCCGATGGCCATTGTTCTCCGGTCGGCTGGAAGAGTCACCTTTATCCGATTGAAATAAATGAGATATACTCAAACTGAGACATTAATTACAAAGTTTATCTCCCGGCTAAAGTACACTAATAAAGGTCTCTAATAAGGCATCCATCATAGCTAGACTGTGTGGATGTGGCTAAGGGCACCGGCCAGAGGTCACCCAATTTGATGAATGGCAGTCATGTTTGATGCAATAAAAGATATTAAAAAGATATCCCTCCACACCCATTACTAAAGTTGTTCAAACAAGCAAACACACATGCTTTTTGTGGCCCTTTGACAGATATTTGGCTTCATGATTTCCGCAGACACAAACAATGAATTTCATTCGACCATCTCTTTTTAGGTCAAATACTGCACGCCATGTTTCTCTTGCTTCTTGTATTCACGGTTCAGCTGTCCATTTCTGCCTAACTTAATACTTCTAGCATATAGTAGACCTGGTTGTGTTCAGCCACAACATGTTTACTTGTCAATGTAGAAAACCTGCACAACAACTGTAAGTACTATTTTTGTTTGTTTGCTTTCAGACAATTATGACAAATGTGCAGTCTGCACTGCGGGCACTCTGCTGACGGCTGCAGGCCAGACATCACTTCTGCTGGCTCAAAGATAACCTCAAGGGAACATCCACCACCAACAACTGATTTAGGTTTTCTGTAGGCTAACCCTTTGGCATACCCATACAGTTCAGTTATTGAGTTGACTTTAATACCTGAGTCCAACCGTAACATTATATCATTAAACATCATGTTTGATCACATGAACCATTACTGTCCACAACAAACTTTGAGCTATGATACCTCCGGCCATTAGTGACCAGACAAGATGGCCGAGGGATATCCAATTTTTTTGCATCCTGTTTTGTATCATCTCACCCCCGAAGGAGGACCTTGTGAAAACCTGGGGCTGTGTTTGTACATCACTGCTTCCTGCCAGATGATGCATTTAATCCAAAGCCGGCAGACATTTTATTTGTGTGTTTTCAAACACGTACCACAAAGTGCCACTTTAAACATTTTGCTAATGGCTGTTATTCATATACACCCTCCTGATGCCAAGAATAACACAGAGGTGGTGATCATACTCCATATTCAAGATAGCATCCAGTCATGCTTTAGTGCCTTTAAACCACATGTTTTTCAGCTGAATGCATGAGTGGGACCTCTGGGTGTTCAGAAACTCGTATCACAGGTGAAGTTCAAGGTGATTGCAAGTTTACCACTAAAGCTCTTGATGCTGTTAAAATCTAAAAAACGAAATAAAAACACACAAGGGTTATCCACTTAGCCAAGCTTAGGAAAATATATTTTTCAAATGCAAGGCTATGAAAATAACAGTTTTTACGCACACTAAGTTTTCAAGAACATTTTCTTTTCTTGTACAGAGAAGCAAATTGTCCATGCAGTGCAATTTTAGTGACCATATTGTGGCTTTTGGCAGCGACTCAGAATGACTGTCTGACATCTCCACTGCTGCTCTGCTCTGCTCTGCTAAGATTGCACCAGCTGTCTCTCGTTTGCTTTCTAATGTCTTCTTTGTTAACATTTTATCAGCCGTCTGATGACGGCGTAACTGGAGGCAGACTCCCTCCAGCACTGGACTACAATGACACGAAGGATGCATGACAAATATCTACTGTATTCGCGAGTCAAAGTGGAACAGTTAGGAGACAAGAAAATTCTACTGGCGATCAGTGCATTAATAGATACTCGACAATAGAACATTTGTTACATTTAATTCAGGTAACAGTATGTCAGCACAACATACAGTATTTTCCCATTGGTGTCTTTCTTGTCTAATACTAATTGATACAACATGAAACAATTACAGATGGGGCATGAAATGTTAATAAGTGACATGAGAAAATATTTTTTAACACTGATCAAAAGCTAAATGTTTGTGTCTTTTAATAATGAAACAGGTGTCCTCATGCACGTTGAATATCATACAAACATAAAAGCATTAATCAGTGAAAGAAAATGACCAGCATCCTCAAGTGTACTACTTACAATATGCAAAATAGCAGCTTCCCCTCATATGCAAAACAGCCCTTTTACTCCTCAAGATCTATTATTCACTTTCTTGCTTGCATATCCAATTACTAAATGAGCTTTGCCTCATTCCAACAACTCTAAAAGAAAAGAAAAAAGACCTTTGGTAGTAATTAGTAACACCGGAGGGTAACATGGCTTGTATATTTGTTACTCTCAGTGTCTTTCTTTGGTGTCATTAATCAGTGAATCTGTGGACTGTGATGTGTGTTGATCATCCAGTAATATTTAAAACATGTCTTCATCAACGAGCAGAACAAGGAACATATGCATACAATTTACTATACAGGTGACAACTTCTTGCACAGGGAAATGTGTCCAATGCTTCTTGTGACAAACAGTTGCCAGTTAAGGTCTATGTTTTGGGCAAAGAATCAGACAAGATGAGCTGCCTGTATCGTAATGATCTCCTGCTGTTCAGTTGCACATAATGCAAGCTGTGGCTGGTGTTGGGTCTGAAAGTCCAGTGCCATATTGTAGAAAGGAAATGATGTTACAGGAGCTTGTTTCTCCCCTCACTGCA